>NC_081443.1:138382-239022 GCF_007210705.1 Tigriopus californicus
TACTTTGCTCCACCAAGCACGACTCGCGTCCTTGACAACTTTAGGAGGGAAGGTGGAGAAACTTGGGATGGTAAGGCGAAATTTTAGGGAGTCATTTCGTTTTCGTTTCGAGGCAATGGTATTACTGTATAAACAGTGGGGAGCGGTTCAGATTGCCAAGAAATGAATGCAAATGAGGTTAATCAATTTGAATAATCCCTCGCCTGTCCTTGGTCGCAAAATGTGTTGCACGCACTAGGGCTTGTGTGCAAAGGCAATGTGAACTTTTTCTCGAGCTCTTCGTCCTCTTATTAATGCACATAGAAACTCAGAAAAGAAAACAAGGAACGCTTCTATGGCTCAAGTTGCGTGATTGGACCTGATTTGAAATGAAAACACTTGGAAAGGGTCCGATCGTGATTCGACGAATCGTCTTTGACACTGAAACACCTGTTTTAGTCCATGTCTCAAAGGTTCCTATGCGCCATTAAAATCAGATTTGAGAAGCCCTTTTCCGAAGTTGTCCATGTTGAAAAATAAAAAAGCCCAGTTCAAACTTTTGAATTAATGAAGCTAGACATCGTGCTTAAGTTGGCGGAGGTAAAGTTCCCAGCATGGTTTTAGGGTCCCCCCAAAAACTTAATTGCTTTCTCAAACGCATTCACTACTGTACCTTGGTACGTTGGGATCTGTTAGTGTGCCACTCAATTTGGAATTTGAGTCAATTGGCATTCATTTTTTGGTTGAGGATCATTGGATGTCGAAAGAACTCTGTTGATATGTATGCAATCAAACCTCTCAACACAGAGTTTAGGCAATCCATTACTTGGATCTAGAAAATTGATTTTGACATGGAAGTAAACAACTATGTGTAGATGGACCGATCTGTCTCAGCTGGTATTTTGGAGAGGGACAAATGCAAGATTAAAGCACTGAATTGACTTAAATACCCCCCAAAACTATCCACGATTGATCATTTGCCAAGTAGAATTTGCTTATATTATTTGCTTACTACAAAATAGGATTGTGTTCTAACACGTTCCCGTGCGATGAATGGGCACAATCTAAGATGGCCATGCCACGGACTACTAGAAATATGGACTGCGAACGAGCTACCCGCCAAAGCGGCCTGCTCTTAGTCATAGCAACACTTAACCACTTTCCTACTGAAAGTAGTAAAATAAGAAACATATATTTCTTCTTGATTCAAGGCAGGTCATTTTTATATTATTTACTTGTGAAATGGTTTGTTTCAATGTTATGAAGTCAAAAGCTTATGAAGCTGGCCAAGAGCAGGCCGAAAGAACGAATTTTATGTAGAGTTTACTCCATAACTTTGGACATACGTACATCTCCTGAGTTACCTGGGCATAGCTTCGGGCTCAAATTTGACCAAGTTCATCTATTCAACGAGGTCTTGTGATCGTATGAAGTGCTTTTATGGATAAAGTGAACGGTTTAGGAGATAAGAAATTGTTGCTTCTGTTCGCAGTCCACATCTCTAGACGTCCTTGGCCATTCGCATCAGATCAAAGTTCAATTAAGAAAAATTCTCCAGTATTACGTTTGCAAGAAAAAAAGCAGTCCTACGTGAAAGTGTTCAATCAATCTCATCGACCAGTGAAACGTATTGATTGCAGATTTATGTTTGTAGCACAAGGTATGAAGCGCCTATAAATGTTTAGCATAGGTCCACGATGAATTGAACCAGATATGTCTTCCATTTAGCTCGTGAGGCCAGCCTAATTGCAATGATAGTCGGGTAGCCCTCGAAACGACCGCCCCACTTTCCACTCACAGTTCATTTCCGACACCTTTCAGTTTGGGCAGCACCCACTCCTTGGATGAAGGGGGCTTGGTGATGAATGGGACCACCAAATTCATGGTCAATTCCCAAATGGGTCTATCCTTGGCCAAGCGAATAAAAGCCAGGTGAGTTATCATGAAGGGGAATTGAACCAAGGATTTTGAAGTACACAAAATATGGCGAGTAACAGGGTGGAGACTGAATCCCAGAACCTTAAAGGATCAAATCACACCGCATAAATCCATGTCCCAGCCATGAGGTCAGTCACACGCCCCGCCTAAGGGACGAAATAACACGGTTTATACAGAAGCCATAGATTTATGGGCCCCTCAGCTGGTTTGGGGACGAAGAGGTACGAATATAATTGGGGAGAACCAGTAAAGCCAGGAGAGCCAGGAGAGTCGAGAATGGAGGGACAAGTTAGGTGGATGGCTCCAAATAACCTTCAAGGTCGTAAATTGTGGTTGGTCTCGTTGACTAACAACGCATGCGGGCCAATGTCTTCCGTTCGCTCGTTGGCTGGTGGGAACACTTGAACAGTATTCGATCCTTATGGGCCGGCAATAAAATCTCCTTCTTTCTCACAAGCCAGTCTCTTTACCTCTTCCCTCTCTCACTTCTCTTTGGCCCCTGTTTCGATTTTCGACATTTCTCATCTATGTTCCCAATTCAGCGACCATGGCAACCAACCCCTATCTACTACAAGCACAAATTGGCTGAAAAAGGGAAGGTACAAATAATCCCAAACGGCTCCACGCTCGTACTTCCACTTAAAAAGCCTTCCCAAGAGCTTGAACCGGCAATCCCCCCAGTAATGTTGTCGATCTGATCTACCAATGAGAGTAAGCCTTTTTCCCCGTCTCAAAGGCCATGTGCCTGGTAGAAGGCCATGTGCTTGATAGCGAATCGGAGGCATCGAGATGCTGGGTATTCTTATTCTTTCTGTGCGTTTTCAACTTCAGCTTCCCATACCAGCGACCTTTATTCTGTTATTTCTAGCGCCTTTTTCGACTGCAGTGCCTTGACCGGCCAGAACATATCAGCATTGGTGAGCGAAGTGTCACACATTCTTTACTACGGCCTACCCAGTTCCCTGATGTTGGGGGTCGGGTTTCGACCCTCAGCTGCAGCCTTCTCAGCCTTGGCCCGAAGAACCTCATCCAAGAAGAATTCAGCTCCACTGGCCTTGTTTCAGAGCTCGACCAAAAAGCGTTCCTCCCAAAGTGTTTATAAGAGCAAGGCCGCCTCTTTCAATTTCATCAAAGGCTCTATGACTAACATATATCACAGTGCCACCAAGGACTAAGGACAGCGACCTTAATGCCCGAACACCTTTTTCTCCTCCCCATATCAGACCTCACAGAAGAAACATCCGAAGTTTTCCTTCCACTTATGCTGAACAGCCTTCACAAACCAGACGCAATTGCGAGAAGATAGTCTACTGACGGAAGTCCGCCTGTTTCGTTAACGCGATGGCCGTTGGAACCTTTAGTGAGTGAACATGAATCGATCAATTACCATGCACTTTTTACGTTCGTACAGTTGGTGGTACCAAGGCGTACATACATACAGAGGGGAGAGGGACCAAGAGCCTCGATGTCTGTGTTCCATCAGAAGTGCATTTATGCCACCACCTGCTGCTGCTGCTGCTGCTATTGTTGTTGGTGGTGGTGGTGGTGTTGTTCTGGTCGTCTTGGACGTCTTGGAACACTTTTCGGCTGTTGGCTGCATTTTTACCGATGAAACGCAATCATTCTCACACCCAATGTGTACTTAATGAAATATACTATCATTCTTATGTTCAATGTTAAATCATGGAAGTACTTCGGTTCAACCAAATTCATAGGCACCAAATATTCAGGGTAGAAGCAAAAAAGAATTTGGATGAGAAAATACTATCTGAAATAGAGAATCCATCATTCAGATTGGCCGCACCTTTCACTTGCCTTTTACGATCCTCCTTTAGTGGGTATGTAAAGAAATCTTTGGCCTTTGACGTCTCCTATTCCCTTTTCAAAGTATTGGATTGGACAAATCGAGTTCCAAGTAACTGTCTTCTGCTTCAGCGGCATTTCAGGTTTATTGCACAAAGTAAATATAGTAGAAAATTGGAATCCTGACTTCACTGAAACTTGCAGTTCATGCTTAAGCATGGACTACCGTATGGAACTTCGATATTGGAACCCACACCAATCTAGGCCTCATGATAGTAAGGCTTAATCTTATCCCAAGTTTCAAGTGATGACTAGCAAAAGGCCCTCGGTTATAAATGCAGATTGATGCGAACAATACTTTTGCGAACAAATAACTTGTAATTGAACAAACGAGGACTTCAAAGAGCCCATTTGCCTTTGGTTCAACATTGACCCAAAGCTGGATGTCCAATCCAATTAAGTTGTTCCCTCGTCATGGATCATGGTACAAACGGCCTTGAGGAAATGTTCCCGTGGCACCCTAGACCTCAATCCACTTAAGATCTCCTTGAAGTGGGCAAGCAAGTATTGAAGGAACACTTCTGGTTTGGTCGTTGTCGATGGTGGATGCGCCTCAAGACAGGATGGGACCCTCTTAGATTTCTTTGCTTTGTCCCTGACTAAACGGCTGAGGTGTTTCACGTCCATCAGGATCGAAGGCCTTGGGTAAGAGATGGGGGGGGGGCGTTCTTTTGGCACCCTAAACTACCTTGTGCCGATGCTCCCCCCATCACAATCTGGAAGTATTGAAGGAACACTTCTGGTTTGGTCGTTGTCGATGGTGGATGCGCCTCAAGACAGGATGGGACCCTCTTAGATTTCTTTGCTTTGTCCCTGACTAAACGGCTGAGGTGTTTCACGTCCATCAGGATCGAAGGCCTTGGGTAAGAGATGGGGGGGGGGCGTTCTTTTGGCACCCTAAACTACCTTGTGCCGATGCTCCCCCCATCACAATCTGGAAGTACTTGTTCTCACCCGAGGCCGACAGATGCAAAAGTGCATTCCTGCCAGGACAAAGTGTACGTTTGCAATGAGCCACGTAGGTTTCAAGACATCCGAAAGGTGGTGGAGGAGGAGGAGGAGGAGGAGGAGGATGGAAAAAATGCAGGCAGACATGTGGAAATCACCTCGGCCTCTCCGTCAAGTTTGGGTTGCAAAGGAACGGAGTTCCATCAAGTTTTTTTTACTTGGAAAACGAGTTGCAGTGGTGTGCCAAGATTGGGTTATCTGAATCCCTTTTCATTGGTAGTTTTTACCATATTACACACGTATAACGCGTGATTAAGAACGAGACACGTCCATGTCTAGCTTATAAGGTTTTCCTCAAACGATCTTGACATGTTGGATTTTTGTTTACTGAAAGCACCAGTTTTGCAAAAGAACGTGCCTATTCCGATGTAGATTACATGGCGATCAAAGATCTGAAGGGATGAAGGACGGCCTTGGAGCAATTGGTTTTGACTGCAATTTTCCTAAACGTTTTCTCTCTCTTTTTCTCTCTTTCTCTCTCCTTTGGGATTTAAAGCCAGACATTTTGGACATGAACAACACATGCCTCCTTTGGCTTTCTTGGTTCCCACGTACTAGACCATCGTCAAAGTGATTGGAAGTCAAATCAAGGATGAACGAAAGAAAGAGAGAGAGACACACACACCCATGCATACTTGGATGCCCGAGAGGGGCCAATTTCCCTTTAAGCGAACTTTGATCGTTGTCCAGCACATCAAAGCATTCTCGATGGCCCTGGTCAATCTCGTTTGAATTCCAATCAAAGTATGTCTTCACTGTGGCTTCTGTGTTTTGGCTATGGACACGTTGGTCTGTCGTGGAATTCCTTGTCAGTGTAATTGCCATTGAAGCATGTCACATGAACTGTACGTCTGTTGTACGCATGTACAGATCTACTCCCAAGGAAAGATACAAACCTCCATGATGTGAACACTGAAGAGTGTGTGTATGTAGGCTAGTGCCAAGATTATTTCGCATCAATTTGGCTTTGAATCATTTATACAATGACGTCAGTCGGGTTAACATTATTTGTGTATACAGAACATACACATGAGTACATGCAAGTACATCCAAGGTTGTTCGTGGCTTTGAGCCTTGATAACCACTGAAAAATTTTCATGCGCCTGATTTGCATTGACCTTTTAATGCTAGGGAGGTTTCCGTTCCTATCGATCCGACGTATTGTGCCTAAATGATTGTTCATATTCAGGATCCAAGATCCAAAAGGGTCTTTCATCACTTCTACCAATATCAGTGGCCAATGGTGAGGATTTTTATCCCAATCGAGATGGTCGTAAAATTTGATAGTAACTGGAAATAGAGACCGTTCGTCAAGTGAGCGAGTATGCCTTTTTTGCTGCATACCCTTGTCCAAGGAGATGTGCATCCATTGGCTTGTTGTTGCAATGTAGAAAATTTCTAACTGGCGAGCTACATGTACAGTAGTGTACATATATCTGGCTCAAGTGTAAATGGACGCCCTATTCACGTTCCACACCCATTACTCTAGATAGATAGATGGATAGATACATAGATCGAACTAGAGACTTGGACCACCGAGTCGAACCAAGCAAGCATTTCCCATTGTTCATTGGGATGATGAGGGAAACACGCGAAGGCTGCGTGCTTGCTGCCGATGTACTATGTAGCGCCTAGTGCCTAATGCCTACCCGACCCATCTCTCCGAGCATGGAGCATGTAGCCATGCCATCATGCATCTCAAAGAAGCATTCCTCATCCGATCTCTTCACCACTCTCCTCAATGAAAGCCTTGCGTATATCATGGACCTCCACTGCCATGATCCAGGAACTTGAGGGTTAACATTTTGTGTCTCGATTTGAAACTCTGTTTGAAGCTCTGTTTTAACCCGAAGCACGAGGTTTCTTTCCAATTATGAGAGTGGTAGCCAAGCGACATCCTGTTGAATTTATGCTACTGTCCATGTGTCGAGAGGTCCGCTCACATTCCACACTATGAAACCCCCGTGTTTTACGCCTAACCCGTCGCATGAAGGGGAAAAATCAAGAAACAAGGCCATTGTTTGGAATGATAAAATGACATGAGTAGATGATTCATTGTCGATTCTCGGCCATGATCGTGACTGACAGACTGGCCGACGATTGACGGACAGAATCTTCGAAGCTTCTACCAACAGGCTCTCCCTGACCGTGAACAAGTCTAGTACGTACATGCATAGTAGGATACTGTACGTTACGGCTCCGTATAAATCTACCACTCACACTTGAGATAGGATCCACGCTCATGCCCAATCTTCTTATCCCCTAAGCAATCTCAGACCTTGTTAATGCCAGGTCAGAATTTATTATTCGTCATGGATGACATGGCCAACCACGACCACTTGGGAACATGGTGAATACCACGTGTGTTTGCATTCTGCAATAACAGCGGAATTGTCCAGACAACATGATTGATTAGACTTTGGATCAAGGAGGGAATGTATGCCCTGCGAGATTTTGCTAGTTTATCGTTCAGATTTTTAAAGCTATTTTTGTTATGATTGAATTCGTTAATTGTTTGAAGAGGACGTTGGAGAATCAAATCGCAAAATGCAAGAAAAGAGTATCTAAAACGCCTTCAATTATGTGGAATGAACGTTTGTAATACATTAGAGCCTTGGCCAGACTTGGACAGAAGTCTTTGTGAAGAATGAGACGGATGAGTGTTATTCTTGAAATTCTTACGATGAAAAAAACATGACTTTATCTTTTGTAAATTGTTTATTCACGAATCTCTCTGTCTTTTTGAGCATTTTCTCAAACATATGGCCTCGCTTGTTGTCATCTTTGGATTTTAAAGGAGTCACTTCCGGAGAAACCCTATGAAAGAATAAGTAATTGCAGAAAAGCCCGCAGGAAACGTCAAATAAAGGCCAAAGGAGTAGAAAGCCAACCAGTCAGTCGTCTGGCTGGGCTCTATGCTACGTAAGTAGCCGACCATCAATCTCCATGTTACTTGTTCATGCTCGTTCATACTTTAATCATCTGCAGTTCGTCAAAGTATTCGACTTTCGTACAATCCATTTGGAGCTTCCATTAAATTCGCTTCCAAAAAAAGTTCCATTTTCTCAGGGATTTAATCTCTCCTATTCATCCATCCATCCATCGATCCATCCATCCAGCGACAGCGAAGGGAAACCATCGATTGGCGGATGAAGGGAAAGTCTCTTGCTAAAGAGCTTAAAGATAGAGAAAGAATGAGAGTAAGGTCTGAATTAGACATGAGGATGTCATCCAAGCTCCCTCATTATCCACCTTGTCGCCAAAGTTTGAACTACTATACATCGTCGGGCTGACTTCGAGGCTTCGAACCCACGTGTGAAGCTACTCAAATTGGCTTGGAGAGAACCTGGAGCAAGTTGACAAAGAACTTCCAGTCTCCTTTTAACACGACATCTGACCTCTTGGAACAGGATCGAAGAGTCACAGAGCACTGGTACGAGTACATTGTGCACACAGAACAGAGGCAGAACTTTTTTTTACCTTTTTTCTTTTCAATGTTCTTCCTCTTCACAGTTGGAAAAACTCCCTGGGTTTTGTTCACAGATATTCTGTTCAATGCTAGATCGACAACGTTTGGTCTTGTGATTCAACTGCATCAATATTCAATTGGCTTGCAATGTTGTTGTTTTTTTGTTTTAAATTCACGACAAAATGTAAGATTTTTTCATATCTACGTATATGCTAGTGGACGGATCTATGATTGGAGAGCTTCTGGATTTAGGGGTCAGTTTGCTGTGACTTGTCAAGTGGACACAATTGAAATCATTAGGTGGAAAACTTGGTCAAAAGATGGACCCATAGAAAGTGAAAAGGGAACGGAGGATTCGGCCACTCCTCTGACCAAGCAGGAACCCAAACGAATTTAAACCAAGAACGAACGAATAGTTCGAACACAGACAGAGAGAGAGAGAGAGAGAGTCCATATATAAAAAAAGAGCCATTTTTGATGGCCCAAGCTTTGCCAACTAAGATTGAGTGCATCTTCATCGGTGTCCACCATATGGAATTGGAGTCAATGCACAAAACCCTTGGTGAGCAATGTGGATTCAAATCTGAATGGAGAGCCAGGGCGGTTTCTTCAATTTGGTGTGCCCTCCTTTTTGCCTTTGCATATTCTGGCCGTCATATCTCTCAATTTCCACTTTTCGAGTTGAACAAATGGAACGAGATATGCATTTCCTCGTTTTATGGGTCTCCGATTGCACAGAGAGAAAAAAATTCTTCGCCCCCATTTTTATCCATCGGTGGGACTTTCGAGTGAGATGAAACAAGTCGTACACACATTAGCGAGGCTCTTCCAAGACACGATGAAGAAGAAGAGAAGCTCGTCCAGATGTTCTCTGGTTGCAAATCAATCGGCCCAAGTCTGATCTTGCCTTGGCTTCCCGAGGAAATCGGCTCTGACCAAAGTGGCCCAACAAATCCAAGCGCCAAAGGCACAAGACTTACGTACGTTCAAGAGGAACGGTCGATCGGTCGGTGGGACGGACAGACCGATGGACCGTCATGCCATTATTGTACTCAACGCTCCACGCTCTACATAGTGGAGGGCTTGAAGGCTGCCTGCTGCCTAGCCTTCAGATGAAAAGCAATCAAAAACTCTTTTGTGACTGTGGCCTCACATGTGGTGTTTTCTGTTGTGGTCGCTTCACTGGTCTGCTCCACCTCGTCCATGGCTCCTACTACCATCACGACCATCACCACCACCACCACCTCCACCATCCTACTACAATCCTCCTCCAGACTTTCAGTTCAAGAGTGAAGGTTGTGTGGTCCAAGGAGAGCGAGTCGAGCGAGATGTGATGCATTCCGAACCCCCAAAAGTGTTGCTGTTGATTGCCCTGGGTGAATTATGGTGTGAGAGCCCACCAAGGTCGCACGAGAAGCACTAATATGTGGACGACAGTATGTTCATCCACGAAACCAGAACATTCGTTGGCCAAGAAAAAGAGCTGGAAACGGAGAACTCGCAAATATATCGGTTGTTCTACAAAGAATTGGACCAAGAAGAAGAAGAAGCCTTCCAACGTTCAACAGAGTTTGAGAAGGAACTTTCGGAAGTTCGGCGAAGTTGGCCCCACTAGTATTTGCTTTTAGAACAAGTACCCAAGGTGACATCTTCCTGTCATTTTCTAGCAGACTTCGGACTTTGATCTCTTGGTCTTGTTCGTGTTCTTCATTGTCATGAAGTAGAGTCAACAAAGGCCGCTCGATATGAAAGGATTTAGCTTTTCCCTACCAGATCCGCCATGGCCAGCTAAATTTTGCTTGACACAAATGTTTTCCATAGTGCGAGCTTAAGGACTGCAAAAATACATCGAAACCGTTTTGTGCTCATGAGTATACTTTTCAAGGGCAAGATTGTGTATATCAAATTTGATCTTTTGTCAGCCCTGGTCATGTTTGTTTGGGTTGTAATATGTACTCCATGACCCTGTGACTTTTTGACCTCTTTGGATTTCAAGCAGTCGATTCCACAAAGGCCTCATTCTGGATGATTCTTCATCCGTCCTGCCTTTCAGTCAATTTCTATTCGCTGAGAAAAGAGCACGACTGCAAATGTTCTTTGAATTAGCTTTTTAACAATGATGGAAAGATCTTGGACCAACGCAATGGCACAAGACGTTTGATTTCTGAGAATGTCATAGAACTATCACATACATTTGCAATCTCTTCGGAATTGCCAATATGAATATGAGACCAGCCATGGAGCCAGATTATGCTTGAACAAATTCGTTCTTTATCTATCTAGAATCTTCATTTTCATTTCAAATGGGCGCCAGGGTAAGCGGAGCGACCAGGCAAGCTAGTCCTTACAACGTCCGTGTCGGATAGCTCTTTTCAACTTAACTTTAGTAAGATTCCTATTTTCGAAAACCAGAATGGTTTCCTGGCGAAAGATCGGGGAGGCGCACCGAACCGTGGACCTTTCTCATGCTCAGACATTGTGCTAACCACTTCAGGTCCTCTCTTAGATAACTGTCGGCCCCGGGGTTTGAAGCCCCGTCACCTGGGGAGAAGTTCTTTCTTTGCCTTCTGCTCGTTGCCTGATCGACCGCTACAGGTTACCATAACTCTTTAAGTTATACCTTCCCCAATATTCAGAAATGGTATACACGAGTAATACAGTAATCTGTGGTCCGACTGACCTCAGATTTGGCAAACATGCAAGTTGTTGCCCATCAAGTGGTAGGACAAAAGGCTTGATTTTTGAAGTCATGGACTACCGACCTAAAAGTCTTCCATACAGAAAAGAAATGAGACTCGCTCTTTTCTACGAGATACATTGACTTTCAATCCGAAAGTCGGACCCTCACTTGGACGTTCAAATGAAAACCTGACATGAGGGCAATTCATTTTACACAACAGTGAAATACCCCAGGCTACATAGGACACTGGAATAGGAATGTGACTCTAAATCTTACTTAGGTTGTGCATTATGGGTACAACCACAATAATCCGTTTTTAAAATCGGTTTTGAAATAATCGACCCTTAAAAACGTAACATCGCTGCAGACTATCAAAATATAACTGGTGAAATCTAGCCTATGGGAAAATCTGGCCAGTGCCCATTCATAAGAAAGGGCCATTTTCTGTCATATTTTCCTCATATTCTCGACCCACTTTAAGCCATGAAGAATAGGCTTCCGGTCAACACCCCTCTTTAAACTTGAAAAGGCAGAGCTTGAAGCCCCGAAATGGGCCAAACGTCAAGTCCAATCCAAAGAGCAGGGAGCGAGTGTCTTTGGTAGCGACATCGCTATTGGGCTCATCCTTCCAATGCACATCCACCACCACATTTGATCCTCTTTTCAGTTGAAAGCAAACATGACATGTCTTGAACCTCATTCCAGTCTGGGGATGGAACAATGGACCCTTCTTCGGGACACACCTTTCAGTAATGGACGTCTGCCAAGTGAACAGGGTTAGAAGCGATGTTATGTCAGCCAAGAGCAAACACTTATTGAGAGCAAATACAAAAATATCCATGCAAGGAAAACTCTTGTATTGGCTGGGTAAACGGGAACCTAAAGAGCTCGTCTGTCCACTGGTCGGTTCCAATCGACTAGTGCCAAAAAAGAGTTCTTGGAACGCGATGGCAAACAAATGTAAGATGGCTGGGGCATTTCAATATGGTTGTACAAGCCATTCCCCGATCGATTCCTAGAGGCATATCATCTGCACGGGTTCTACCTTGTGCCGCCCTAGTGAATCCGGTAGAAATGACAGAGGAGCAGAATTGGAACGTTGGAACAGGGGGGGAGGGGAGGGGAGAGAATTGAGAAAAAGTTTGCCTGTTCTCTCGAAATAACCCAATATGTTCTGCTTCATACTTGGCACACACACACACGCCCACATCCACACATACTGTACACACACATTCAGAGGCAGAACAATATTGAATCACTCATCTTTCTCTCTTTGTCGATGGCTGGTGCTTCACATTTGTTCCACTTCGTTCCAAGACCTACGGAAAGTGAGAAAAGAAGGGAGGCAAGATTGAGATATTAGGAGGGACCATTTCTTCCAATTCGAAGGGTCAATGAGCCAAATATCAAATATCACCAAACAGATGTGACCGCATTTGTTTCCACTGGATGAGGAAATGTTCGGTTTTTTGGCATTCGTGCTCGCTAGTTCACCAATTTCACCCGGATATGCCTACCTGTACGTTTGATCACAATTCTAAATACGTTCTTCAACATGAAATTCAAAGCTCCGGCCAGAGGAACCAGTCTGCTCATGTCATTAAGTTTTTAGTTCAGAGCTTGGTGCTCAAGCCAGTTATTAGTTGACGTGACAAGATTGCAGCACACATTTAGTAGAGCGAGAATGTCGCTTTGCCATGTCAGGTTGTTAATCATGTGATCATGACGATGCTCCATGCATGTGGAAGGCTCAATGACATTAATTAGTGCCACATTTCCGTAGTCATTTCTTCATCAACCCCGGAGAAACACGCTTTACAACATTTTTTTTTTTTGCTTTGGAGGAGCTTGTTTCATTGAGCCAATTCGTAAGGAGGGCTTCTCGGAAAGAGGCTCTCTTTTCGAGAGGCGACATTTAATGAATTGACGGCTGCTGTTTGTTTGGCTTATTTCTCGCCTTTAGAGTACGTAATGATATCAAAAGGCTCTTTGCACGTTAACTTGGGATGAAAAGCCCTTAGGCGCGCTCTAATGGAGGATTATCACAATCATTGCGCCATTTTCTCCCGCCTTCTGCATTCTTCGGGATCGAGCTTCTCAGGACGTTCCATTTAGGTTGGAACTTGACAATTCGGGTCGTCGTCGTAAATAGTCCAACAGATGAACGTGGTCGGATGGTTATTTCTAACGTAATACACCTCGATGAGTGTTGTGCACGAGCGATGTTGGGCTTTAAAGGATCCCAGCTCATACAAAACGACCGTCTGACATGAAAATTTGGACTTCAAAGGCCGTGATTAATTGGCTTGTTCGTGGCCTTGTCGTCCGTTCGTCCGTCCGCGTTTCCTGGGAGGGTTGTTGGCGAGCCTCCATCCCCTCGAGCGACAAAGAAGCACCAACAAAACACAAACCAAGAGCCGAGTTCAAATCCCCAAAGCTCATCGACTTTTTCGCTTTTTGTCCAAGTCAAAGGGTCGCTACGACATATTTCAGATGACAACTTACTCGTATTCAAGCTAGAAACGTCTCGGAATAGTTTTGAATTGTTGTTCACCCGAGGACAAAGAACACAGCGTGTGTGAGATATACTGTATGACTTGACTTGATTCTCTCACTTGGTAATTCGTCATGATCTACCAGCTACATATCTCTAAGCATCAAACCAGTGAGCTACACGTGAACATGGTGGGTGGGAAAAGAACAATGCTCAAAGCTGACAGATTCTCCCCCAGACCCCTGGGAGGCATCGGACCGGTCTTAAAACAACATTGAGACACTTTAAATGGGGGGCTTTAGTGGCAAAGGCCAAGTCCGTCGAGATTGTTCGTCACCAGTTTGGCCATCGCCCTGGCTAATATGGCTGCTGCATACATGGCATACATGGGTAGAGACACAAGACAGGAGACACGCCAGAGCGTGAGTCATCTCGGGGATGGATGTGCTGGATGATGCCAAAATGGATCGCCGGTCCAAGTCAGACAAGAAAATCGTTCCGAAGACGGGTCCCCGAATTGGCCGTTGGTTGTTCCAAAAGGCTTTTGGCACTCTAACATTCATAGAACTTGGATCTTTAGGCCGACCGACCATCGGGCGAAAAAGGCGGTGGTTGGCATAGGACGGCATTGGGAAACACAAATGAAAGACTTCAAAGGGAGCTTCGCAATGCATTGGCTTGAAGCGCTTGGATTGCACCAAGATTGACTGGAGGGAATTGGCCGTTTTCAAGGCACTTAATGAATGACACCGTGGCTGGTAATGACAAAATATTGGCATTCTCCAGAGTGCTTCTAAGCTGATAAATGGCACCGAGAGCATCTTGGGTCGTTGGATAGAGAAAGCGAGATAGTCAGCCATACGAAAGTCTGGCCGAGAGAGAAAATGAGTGAGGCCCGCCAAAGCGTCTCATTTGAGAATAGTGACAGTTTTGAAATACGCAGATACTCGGGTGAGTTATAGTTGGGTTAGGCTACTGGGCCATGACGGCCTAACTACTGGCATGTCGCTTCCCCACCACCATGCATAAAGAAAGAACAGGTTTGGCTTCCATACTCACTCTTTCTCTCTCCCTCCTATTTTGGGGTTGGTCGCGTTTGAGAAATGTGGCTGGTCCAGATTCGCAACGTGGAAACAAAAGGACCCGCTTCAAGTCTCCAAATCTCCCGGCCGTTTGAATGTAGATGGCGTCTCAAGATATGATTTGGAAGCCACAAAGAGGTGCTCATGCGAATGCACTTGGCGAAACACTTGTCGGGATCTATGCAGACACCATCGCAGTCGTCTGGCATTGGAGTATCACACAAGAGAGTGAGAGGGTCCAACTTTTAATCATGTTTAGTCAATGGGCTATCTAGACACAAGGAAACACTTTCAAAAGTATCGCCTGATCCACGCATGATTTCTATTCTCAAACAGCCTTATCAAGAAGTCCTTCGAAACAAAGTTCGAAGACCTTCGGAACCTCGCCGTGTTGAGCCGAGTTCACGTGAGCTCGAAGTATTGCTACCCAACCAATATCTCATCAGAAATTTTGCACCATAGAGGTTGCCATCAACGCGCACAATTTGTGTACAGCATAGCAGTCGGCCTTCGTTCGGGGTAATATGGTCCAAAGATTCGGCTTTTTGCTGGCTCAAGTTGGCCTGCGTATGTATGCAGTAGCTATTACTCGTGTGCCTAGCTAGCTTACTAGCTGTATATTTATGAGAACCCCCGTGTCCTCTATGCATGAAATTGCCATAAGAAAAGGGAGACACAAATATGGATGTGTTTTATTTGCTGAGGGTGGGTGCTCACTGATTTTCATTCAGTGCCATTGGAACAGATGGTATTGACCATAAACGTCAAGATGGCCCAACAGAAATGGGTTATTCTTGACATATAACGTAGAATTTGTTTTGTTTCATCTTTTTGGAACCTACGCTTCAAGTTGGGAACACGTGCGTGTCTTGGTACAAGTCACCTGAAGCCGGGTCCACGCTCATAAAATAATGGTCCGTTTTGGTTCTGGTTCCGAAAAACCGATCCCACGTCTTACCGTCTTCCTGCAGGCAAATCCAGGAAGCTCGAATCGAGCCATGAAAAGTTTTAGTGCCTTTCAACGAGATCCAAATCTGAAACAAACCTCTTGAAAGCTTTCCGCTTTCCTTTTGCTTTCGCAGGCAATTCTAATTTTCTTGGGTTCAAAATCGTCATGGGTTAATTTGAAATGGACCACTGGAATTTGACGTCATTTTAGGATCATTGCTGGATCTGCAAGGTAAGCCAGTGCTTTTCCAGGAAGTACAAGTGAGTTAATGGAAGCGGTGGGGGGTGATTTCTCACCTAATTACGGTCGTGGAACACTGAGCAAAGAACACAAGCTATTTTGAACGACCAAGGACAACAGGAAAATGCTAGAACGCGGGGAAAAAACTCACGATGATTGGGTACGAATGGCGTGATCCTCAAACAATTCATTCGCAATCATGGATCTGCCTTCTTGAAATTCATGGAACGTTTCTGCGAATACAGGTGAGATCGATGAAGGGAACTGATCCAAAATAAACTTTCGTAGGACTGTTTGGTGATAGACTTTATAGAGGGAGCCAACCCTTTCCTGGTAAGTTGTCGTCCTCGATCGAATGAATTGCTATTGTTGGAATTAAATGCCTCTCTCATGGTTGGGTGGTTTCACAGGGTCATTTAAAGTGCATTCATTCCGCTCTAGGTACGCACATACCCAAGAAATCCCGTTACCATGGACCTCTGCAGCTCATGATGACCCATCAGTTGTTGCTCTTTCAAGAGCATTTCCTTGAAACTTGAGCGACCTTCGTCGTCTCTTTCGGGATTTTCAAATCTTCAACACCTCTTCCGCATCCAAATTCTAATTATGCACAACACATTCTTGTCCAGAAATTGAGTGGTCCTCGAAAGATACCATGTGAAGGCGATAGGAACGGGAATCTTGGCCGAGACCATGGTGATGATGGGAACGGGAGTAGTGGTTGAAACGGGGGAACCTACCCCAAGACCAAAGGTGGTCGGTTGGCTTGCATAATGCACTTGAAGCCTGTATTAAAGTTGAGCCCGTAATTAGGTAACCAGCGTGTCCTCTCAAAAGAGAGAGTTGGAAGAATTCCCGAAAAGCCCGTTGCCCTTTTTCAGTTTATCATTATTCATAACACATTCCTTTGGCAGGGTGAACTTCAAAGGAAGGGAGCCAATTTATTGTCGAGTGGTCCCACTTAAAATGAAATCGAGTTTATAATATCATGCCATACCATCGCATCAAATCTCTGATCCTGCATTCGCAACCTTGAGGAAAAGGGTCGTTTTTTTATTATTTTTTTATCCTTGCATACATGCTAGACAATCATTTAAGGCGAATTGTCTTCCATATACTAAGGAAAGAGTCGAAGAATTTCACCATGCTAACCGACAAAGCTACGTCTAATTTTGGGAGCAATTGTCTCTGCAACGTGGCCAGGTTCATCGAATGGCTAACTCATCCCAGGGCCCACAAAGCCAAGGAGGCATGGAGCCAAAGAGGCACCAGGGAACACAAGAAGACGAAGTGGAGGAGGTGGGAAAATTGCATTCAATTCGAAGGACTGGCTGCCTGCAAAATCTAATATGGCTACTAGAGTCTAGTAGTGCTCTATGTGCAGGACGCAACCTTTGGCATGCTTGTGCACAAACTGTCCGCGAAAAAGGATTTCTCATTTCACTTGAAAGCAATTAAACCAGGGGGGGGGAGGGAGGGGGGAACCATCCACCATCAGTCAGCCATCCACTTTCCTCCTCCCGAAGCCAGACCGGATGGAAAGGCAGATGACTAGCCTTCCCAGAACTGAGGAATTGAGGAATGGAAATCCGGTCGAGGGGTCGGGGGTTACAGGAACATAGGCAGATTTGGCTCCCTTTTCTGGGTAAACTGCTGACCTCATCAAGAGTCCGAGCAGGTTGGGAACATCTCGTTCCAGAATCCGATTGAAGTGTATCCAAAGAACGAAGGTTTCTCTTGGCTTGGCTCGAGAATACCGGTCGAACTCGGGCAGGAATGTAATTCAAGGCCTAGGACGAAGGCTTAGGCGATGAAACTTTCATCATTTACCTCTCCAAGGTAGGCTAGGGCAGTACTTTGCGATCAAGTCATAAAAACATTCCCAAGTCGAATGCACTTAATGCCTCTACCCAAACTTTGTCTTTGCGGATTTTTTCCTCCCGGCTATTTCGCACTTCCTTCCATTTCCATCAAGGTGGTTGCAATGGCGAAAACGAAAAAGAAAACATACAAGATATGGGTGTCAATTAGGTCCAACCCAGCGTGAAATCGCCACTAGTCTTAGTTTATGGAACAAAGAAAGCCTCTCGAAATATCCGAGGAAAATAAAAGTGCTTGTTTTTGTGTGCGTATTATGTCACAACATGTGGGTGTTCCCTTGCTCCACTTGATCCAGTAGATATTTTTACTTTAAGCCGGGCCCGGGTTGGGTGGTCGTTCACAGCGGATGACAGGTCCTGTAATGAATGAGCTCTAGTGGAGAGCACCATCAACGCTGCTACTCGCTCCTATCCCATTGTACTGACTCGAGAGTGTACGACAGGGTGGTCCTAAATGAGCGTCACCCATAAAGGTCAGCCAAAATTTTGATTTCAATTTCGTCTATGATTTTTCATTTACCCCCCACAGTAACGAAATGAATTTAGGTGAAAAAGGTAGATTCATGCCGTGAAAAGACACGCTTTTTAAAAGGAAACGGTGGGCACACACTTTTGGAGGGTAGCGATATTCTAGAACGATTAAACTATGTCAGTGACACTTTGTCACTATTTTGCCAGAATAGTATTGTTCAAAAGATCTTCACAACAAAAACATCTTCTCCGATTGGATTCAAAGCCAATCTTTTGTTTAGCATGAACGTAACTGTTGTGGGAGAACCCTGTAGTAGGGATCTTTGGCGAAATCAAAATTAAGGCTCAGACTTGTGCAGAAGATGGGAAACTTTTGGGGACTAGAGAAGAGCGTTAATGTTAAGGTTTAATTTGTGCCATTAAGTGATTGGGTCGCTTGAAGAACCCTTCCAACTAGGGATGTTTTACGGAAGTCTAATCGACATTTTGAGCAGTTTTGAGATTATACTGGGAGTTGCAGTTCTGTGGCTTCGAAAACCACTCTGTTTGGAAATTTGAGTTCAGATATAACGGAGGCATTTTGGCATTACAATAAATGAAAAAGGACTACTCAATCTCAAACAATTCAGATGCGGTTTTAGACATCATCACCATATTTTACATTCAGGTGCTAAAGAAACGTGCTTCTAGCATCTAGTATGAAACGGGTTAGTTCAAAGTTATCAATTATAACATGTTTTAGTCACGTAAGTTTTAGATCTGAGCTTGAATTTCAACCACAACAACAACAACAATAAGGTGGATTCAAGGAGCGCAAGCAAAAATGGGCAATCATTTGGGTTTCCCTTTGATCATCACATTTATTCTGTTTGCCAACACTCTTTAACGAAATTCAAACTTATTCTCGTTATTGAATGATACTTCCAAAGATAAGTTGACGGTAGCTTTTCTAAATGATGCACACTCTTCTCGTCTCAGTCACTTATTTTATTCAACCATTTGCTGGTTTTCAATCTCCAGATATTGTTCAGTCAGCCAAATGACAGGTTTACCCACAATACTACCCATTTTTAACCATTCTTTAAGATCACCAGTATGTTTAAGAGGGGACGCTCGCTAGCAGTTTATGTTACAGTTTCAATATCTTCGAAATTCTGCTGATGAAATCATCATGAAACACATACGCAATGGGTCTAAAAAAATCGTTATCCAAACCATAAACGCTTGAAATATGGACGGGGATGCTTAGGTTGCGAATCAGCATGTTAGAAAATAATGAAGCCATTGGCTTCTTTTTAAAACGAGGTCCCAGGTCACCGAGGAAGTGTACAATCAAATCATGTACAATCATGTACAATCAAATCCGGGCGAGATTGGGAACGTTCAATCCCAACCCAGTCCTAAGCAGAGGAACTGACTCCTAAGCCTCGAGCACTTCTAGACTTTTAACAACAATCTCTCCTTTCCTTTACCTTTTTCGATAAAATGGTTTATCCCCGGCAAACAGTTGGGATTCAAAAGTCGCTGTCTTCGAGTCAAATATCTTGCTTGAGTAAAAAACTGACTCGACTGATTTGACATGGGTCGATGCACTTTTGCAGCTTCAATATCGGCCATACGTATTTGGGGTGACCAAGTTCCGATGAACTTCTGTTATTGATATACATACTTTTGGCCTGGGTGATTTGTGCATTTATGCATTTATCATGAATTTAATGATTGGCCTGAAGATATTATAACTATAGTAAACCAACGAAATCCAACAAAGCATACGACCTCTCGCAGTCTTACCACTTCAAAGAATAAAGGATGTAGTATCAATTGGTGCATTTTGTGTGTCGGTGAATATATTGACGTTCGTTGGCCGGTGGTTTCCCAAATCTGACGTTCTTGCAAAGTTCATATTGTTACCTGAAGGGTATCTTTGAGGGGGGGAGGGAGTCCTCACTGACTGGGCGGACCCGGATAAGTACAAGTAGCATATACGTAGTTCAAGACTTGTATGAGTTTTGCATAAGAGCCACATTCAACTTTCATGCCTTCAGGCTGATATTTTGCCGCCTTTGAGAGCGATTCGGCAAACCAAAGTATGTACGTACCACTCGTACGTACGTGAGTAAGTCAGTGAGTTGGCGTGGGGTTCGGTATTTTTTCGATCGATTCGCCATTTATCCGATCAATTCATGTCGACATCGAGTGGTTGAGAGAAGGAACGGGGTCGGTAAGATTTGTATTGGAAAATATCCTATCAAACTGTAAGGGGGTTCGGTCCAGACCAACGTCATAAATAATTTCGAAAGTAAACCAGTTCCTTCTCGATCGTTGGCAAACAAACAGAGAAATCTTGCAATTTCCGTTGGGCCGCTGGAACACAAAATGTGTTGCATATAGGCCATACGTATATACTATGTATGTTAGGGTATTGATTAGGGGCGATACTGTGACAAATCGGGAAATGGTTCAGCGCCTAAAATGGTCGTGTGCCAGTGGAAGTCGGTCGAATATTAGCTGTATCATTATGCCATCCAACTCTCAAGGGAGTATCAGTAAAAAGCAAACTTTTGCTTTTGCAATCTCACGCCAACCAACGGAAAAGACGTCGAAGTTATCAAAATATGGCACAACACGTACGTATTACGATTTTTGCTAAAAGAGGACGGCAGTAAAAAAAAACATGGCCGAAAGAGGGGAGGGGGTTATCCGATCACTGTAAAGAAGATTTTTTGTAGTGTCTGAATTGATTTGCCTCCAGAGACTTGACCTCAATTTTCTTCATGTTCCGCCCAAGGATGGATCTCATAGATTTTCCATAAGAATCTGCCCGGAATTACCCCCGATGAAATCTTGTCCATTAGCGAAATACCCACTTTGAAAGAGAAGAACCTCGGGCTGTCCTTCGATCTACTATCGTTTGTCTATCTGTTCTCTCCCTACTTCATAGGTTTGGCCAAGCCCCGCCACAAAGAAAGAAACAGAAAGAGAGGGAGGGAAGACCCACGACCCACCCAACCACCCAACCACTGGCAGTGCAGGTCGGCAGTGTAGATCGGGATCGAAGCTCTCACGAAAATAAATGAATGAACGACTTGAAGTCCATCCAGGCTCATCTCCCTAATAGGCTGGCTTTCAACGTCGACAAAGAGGGATTTTCAATTTCCTTCGGCAAACACCGCTTGGGATGGAAAGAGAGAAAGAGAGAGAGAAAAAGAGATGGGAAGAGGACGAAAAGGAGGGGGAATCTGGTCAACCCATCCATCCATCCACCCAACCACCCACCCAACCAACCAACCAACCAACCCTCGTACCGAAATTCCTTCGAGGACACTCGGCCAAAAAGAGAGCACGCCGAGGAATTGCCAGCATTTCTCGTCTCTGCATTGGGCCCGGGATGCCAATCCCGGGCTTGGTGTTATTTAGGGGGAACGAGCCGACGTGTTGATAAATGGTATCAGAGGTAGACGGTCCAAAGTATGCTTCATTTTCGAATTTCAAGGCAATCCCACCACTCCAAAGGGTCCTTAGTAGATGATGTTAGTACCTTGCCCGATTGTTAAGTGAGATGAAACAAGTTCTCAGGTTCATCGGACGTTAGATCGGACATTTGCAACAAAACTGAAACTGAAAATCATCCTATTTGGAAGGGACTCTAACTTACTACTTCGTTCTTGAGTGGATTATGGCAGGTGTTCCAGACGATCAGGTGGGTTGTCCCAGATCGGACAAGGGGACCCCAGAAAGGAGTAAAGACAGAGCCCCAAAGTAAAGCAAGACCCAGGCGGCGGCTGCTCTTGTCGGTGGTCCCGACGTTCCACCCTTGTTCCTAATTTCCATTTGATGGTATTTGCCATCCACAGTACGTCAGCCAACTGGCAGGCACAGCTCTCGAACGGAAAGGGGGGTTGGGGCAAAGTTATGCATCTTAAAGTGAACGAAACCAGGGCAAAACGACCGAAAGAGCCAGCGTTAAATTAGGGTTAAGAAGGACAAAAAAAGGAAATGGAAAGGGAAGAAGGAAGGCCAAAGTAGTGGTGCTACTTTTTTATGAAGACCCCAGTGCCTGCAGACTTAGCCAATGTGCTGGAAACTGCGATATTGGTACGGTTCTACCCAACCTCATATTGCTTTACGAGCCCATTGACGAACAAGAACCGCATCAAGGCGGCCAACAAAAAAAACCGTACCAAACTACAGGAAAACCAGAGCTACACACTTTCGCTTCGGCGTGTGTAGAAAATAGCCTGGATAACGCTCCTTGTATGAATTTTTTTTTACATACATGAATACAACACTTCGTGCCCAATAAATCTGGTGGTGCGTATTTTTGGAACAATAACTTCTCCATTGTATTCCAGGAACGACAAGATCCAACAAACTTGGTCGGTTATTTCTTGCCTACTGTTATTTGGTCGAAAACAAAAAAACAGGTCTGATATGTGACCAGTGACCACGAAGGGGGAACTAACGTTAAGACTGGCCTTCAAAAACAAAGCCCGCTGTTCCAATGATGAGTCCGTTGCATTGAAAAGTGCCATGGAGCATCCAAAGCCGAGAGAGGGAGCGAAGGGACAAGATGAGCGAGCCACGCAAAAAGAGGGAATCAAAGATGAGCACCAATAACAACTACTCGGCTTGGCTACCATCATCCTTATGCATCTCCACATTTGAGTCTCATTTGTTTTGGATCACTATCAGAGATTTCTTGATGTTTGGGGATCGAGAAAGGAGGGAAAAGATGGAGAGGGAGAGAGAGAGGGAGGGAGGGAGGGAGGGAGAAAGAGAGAGAGAAAGAGAGAGAGAGAAAGACGTTACTTGCAATGTAGGCAAGTCATCACTGATGATAATCGGACTTGGCATGATCTTGGGCAAAGTCGTTCCAGGCGCTCTTGGAACTGCTTTTAGGTGAGCCAATGTTGGTGGAACATGAAATACATATCATACAACCACTGCCCAGGATATCACTCTATGTATAGTGATAATAAATTATAAGCTGCCATCATCAAAGATTACATGATTAGAGCCAGCGTAAAAAGTCTGATCATAGATTGAAAGGGTTAAAGAAACTCAACCCGCTCAAACACTCGATTTGAAAATGAACTTATTTTCCTGACTCTGTTTGTTTACGAGTACCATAACGCCTTGTAGATGGATCAAGATTGTTATGATTGGGGCTAAAGTGGAGACGGCGGCAACATGACATGTCAATTTGTGTCCGTTTGGTTGCTTGTTCACGAAAGCGGAAGGAATGCTTTTCAGGCTCATTGAGCTTCAAGATGATGTTGCCATCATCGTTCAATTTGGAACGAAACGATTGAGCACGCTAAACATTTCTCAAAGCGTATTAGTGATATAAAAAAAGAACAGAAGACCAAATACCAAAACTTATTTCTCACCATGTGCATGTCTTTCGATCAAGACGGCGAGTTGTTGTTTTTCCCTAGTTGTCAATCCCTATTGAACTTCGATAGCTTAATAAAGCCCGATTGAGCGTCTCAAAGGTGAAAAAAGCAATGCACTTCGTTTGAGATGGCAAGACGGACGAATGCATCTTGGTCTTTTTTGCACTAACTTAGCCTTATCAGATCGCATCTGCCTCTTATTTGAACTTGTTCAAGCGACCGGAAGCAAATGCTTGGCAAGACGTGAGACAACAATATCAACAACAACTAGAGCTCTA
This sequence comes from Tigriopus californicus, assembly GCF_007210705.1. NCBI lineage: Eukaryota > Metazoa > Arthropoda > Copepoda > Harpacticoida > Harpacticidae > Tigriopus > Tigriopus californicus. Next base: position 162,110 of record NC_081443.1, read on the forward strand.
TTGAGAGAAAGCCCATTGATATTCCTCTTTCCAGGTACCAGTATTCTACAGCTTTCTGGCAAAAGTGAGCTCCAAGATCAAGTTAGGAGTTTAGCTATTTCTCTACCAAGTGGAATTGAAGATCAATGGAGTCATTAATTTGATCAAAATACCATAGGTAACAAGTGGCCAAATGCATGTTATCCTGTGGACCAAGAACCATTCTGTAGAGATTTTTATGACAAATTCAGTGCTAAGCTGAAAAGCCTTGAACCGCATAAATGAAATTGAGTCACTAGTAAAACAACCAAATGCCATGGAGATCAGAATGAGTTTCTCGTTCTATGTTCACTCTCTTACTAGATCTCTAGAACCTTCTGCGGAGGTGGGGTAAGACCTTTCTCGTAAAACGGCCTATCAACTAGCTACCAGATGATTTGATTGGATCAATGAAGCATGTTGTTTAACCCAATGAAACGGGAGTGGTCGTCATTGAGTCTAGGTAATTTTGGCAAAAATCACCCCGTTCATCTTGGGCAAACTTGACAACCATACCTTGCTTGTTCTCAGGGATTTGAGTGAGCGAGAGTGAAGAATGGTGAGAAGAAGTGGATTGTTTCTCAGTAAAAAAGAGTAACATGCTCTCATGGGAAGAACACGCTAGAATTGGAGGTGGAACGGAAGGAGGAGGAGGAGGATGGCTCACAGACACACTAGAGCATACAGAAGGTTGCGATCTGCCATAAATCCTCGGTCTTAAAGAGGGGTTCGTTTCCTCATGGTCTGATCAGAAATATCCCACTGAAAGCGAGGCTAAGTGAGGCCAAGGCCTAGCCTTGCTTTCAAAGAACTGAATCGAGGAAAAAAGGGATGGAAGTGGAGGAGAATGAGAGAATGAGCTGGCCCTTTCCCCTTTTCTTGACTACTACTCTACCCCTCGACTGGCTTGAACTTAAGCCTCTTTCAAGGCCCACTCAAGGAAAGGTTGGCGTAGGTATCGGTACAAACGCACAACCATACACTTAATAAATCCTGTTCCACGTGGACTATTTTTTTCCCTTCTGAACGCGGATTTGGACAGTTAAGGAAAAGGTACTCGCATGTCTCATGGGAAAGCGCGTAAAGGAAAAAGAGCCTCATGAATGGCTCACTTTAATAATGCATCTTAAACAAGCATGGTGTTGCTATATTGGTTCCCATGATCATCACCCCTGTTGCTGATCTATCTCTCCACTTCTCACACTAGCAAGTCTCCACTAGACGTGTATGTACTTAGTCCTTGAGACCTTGGGCTCTCTCACGATGGCTAGCCAATAGAGTTGGCCTTACTTATCGTTTGTACGGCCAAGCCTTAATAACAACAGGCTGGCTACCTTTGTCGGATGTTTCGCGGTGAAGGCCCATCCATGACGATAATCAATCTTAGATGCCCTGTCAATGGCATTGAAGATAGGCTTTAGAGAATTTTACCTCATGGGATCCGTAAAGGGTTCTCTTCTTCGTCTTCTCTTTCTCTCTTTATCCATCGCCTTCCTTTCATCTAAGGCCTTTGCATGAGAACCCAAGCACGTTACAAATTGATGCTGGAAAACTCAGCAACAACAACAACAACAACAACACCAGCAGTACCAGCAATATACCACAACATACGAGGCAGCAGGTCTAGTCTTGGCAATAACAATTCCAAAAACCCTGTATTGGTTTGACTTGTGGCAAAAAAGCAAGTACTCCTCTTTTAGTTAGGTTATCTGAAAGCCCCCATTGGTTCTTGAGCATTACACAGGGTATTGTACATTTTTGGGTACAATGAACATTCAAGTAAGAAAGCAGGTATTGGAAACAATTTGACAATGGACGGACCCGCTCATTTTAGCGTCCACTTCCAAAGCAAGACATCTCAACGATCAATTTTCTGTGAAAGTAGCGATTCCCTTATGAATGGAACTGAATGTCATTGGCCAAAGTGGTTTTGAATCCAAACAAGATGATCTCTTTGTTTCATTACACATGAAAAAACTCAGACGCATAATTTTATTTTCCTCAAGGTTCCCCCCATGTCAAGATGTGACACGAAATTTGATCATACTTTTGTTTAAGTAAATTTCAGTTGGGACCACGTGCGCCCTATACATGTCAATGAACATTTAGATCTGGGTGAGTTCCAATTTGTTCCCAAACTTGTTGAATTGATTTCCGTGTCTCTCATCCACATGAAAGTACGTTCCAAGCTGATAGGACCAAGATGCCAGGGCCAGAATCAAAACTTTCCAATCAATGCATGATGATGGTTATGGTCAATAGTAATGGAGGGACAGATCTGGACCAAAACTTTTCCGCTCTCAATTCAATCTTGAAGTTCCGAGATAACAGTTTCTTTTTGGCCCTTAAAGGTCTGGAACCAACCTGAAGTCGTAGGGTGCGCATTGCACAATGTGGATCTCGGTTCAAGGTCAGTCCGACCTCCGAAAGGCGAAGAAGTTTGTAAAATTCGTACCACAATTGATTTGGCAGCAAATTCCATCTTCAGCCTCCCTCCCTCTCTCCTGTTCCTGGCCGGCCTAAACATGAACAAAAAGTCCAAGACGAAGGCTTGCTTCGACATTTTCTTTCCCTTTTGGACGAACAAATTCAAAGTGCAAGGTCAGCCTTATTTCCCACAATCGATGGACCCACATACTGAGCAGACCGAATTTTTTCCCTGATTTGCGTTTTTGAGAGGTTCACTTTTGAAGAAGCGTTTCGGAACGAACGTAGAGATTGGAGCAGAATTTCCAGATAATTCCAAAACTAATTATAAATCAACTGATGCTGGTAGCAAGTTTCTTTCTGGAGTCAATGAGTGAGCGAGTAATCTGCAAATTGAGCCTAAGAGACAGAGAAGGAAACATTTTCTAGAACTGCTTCAATTCCCGAAACTGGCTGAGCAATGGATCGACGTAATGGTCTTTGCCTCAATCAATAGAGCGATTCTGGAACGAATATGGAGCCAATTTGAATACCCCGTCGTTCAGGAAAGAAAGAAGGCCATCTTCGACCCTCATCTGAATCCAAAACCTAGCTAGTACGGTACGATAGTACGATGGTCCTGGAGTTAGAACTTGTTGTGGGTCAAAGAGTCCCTTGAACAAAACGCACAAAGGCCGAGCTTATTGATCATCAATCCTTGGTCAAAAAGTGAGTGGGAACAGCCTTGGCGAGGCACGGAAAACGAATTGGGTCGTCTTTTTTTCGGTACAAATGCATCAAAGAGTACAAAGATTCATTGCCGATCAGCGATTTCTAACATTTGACAAGAATCTCGATGACAAATGATAAAACCCAACCAAGCCACTTTAGTAGGTGAGAAGAAAGGAAAAAGGGCCCCATGAAAAGCTGAAGCTTTTGTCAAAGATGCACAAACCTAATGCTTATTGCCAAGAGGGCGTTTTTGTACTTCACTTTGTTCCACTGAGTTGTACACAAAAAGTTCTCCCACCATTAATGTAAACTCACGTAAAGGATGTCCCCGAGATGAATTGCTTCTGAAAGTACTTTTTTCTTGCAACATATTTTGTATTCCAAGGCAATCTGTGCCCCAGGATAATTTTTTCTACCTACTTTCAGCCAGTGAATCGCAAGAAAGAGAATGAAACCGAATTCCATTGTGACAAAACTCTATTTTCAATAGACTAGACAAATAACCTAACTCGACTGGCTTACGCAATAACTTATGTGCGCATTAGATACTATACTAAAGGTCTTCTACAGTATGGTTACTCGTCCCAATTCTTTTTCGATTGAAGATAATCCAATAATGATGCTTCTCCTACCTGTTTGTTCTTGTTGTTCTTGTTCAAATTTGGAATCGACCCTCGGCTCCCAATTGGATTTTCCTTGTGTGTCTTGGCCTTTCAATAAAGCCTGCGAGCGAACAATCAAAGGCCGCAGCCAACGGGGAGACACTCTGATAACTTGTATTGGAGTGATGACAACAAAGAATCAATCAAATGGCTACAGAGCGTCAATTTCCTGTTCGATCCATCCAGGACGATCTCCAGGGAAGGCGAGGAGAGGCCAAAAAAGGCCAAACTGAGGATCGTTGGAAGTCTCCAAGGCGACAGCGCCAACTCTGGAGTGGAATATCGCAATGAAAGGCGACTTTGCCACCGTGGAAGGAGAGGATCTCCTGTCCCCAGTTAAAAAAGGCTGTTTTTTTCCTCCTCCCCTTTTCGCCGCCTGCCGTTTGCTGTCCTTTTTTTCCCCTTGGTCTTCAAGTGCTTGGTTTGGCTCGAGAGGGTTCACGTTGAGTTGAAGATCACTTCCGCCCTCTCAATCACTTTGCGAATCCGTCCAGAATCTTTTTTTCTTCAAGAAATGTCGAAATAAGATCGAAGAGTTCATCGATCCTGGTGGAAGGGGGCTCCAGACACTGGGATCACTAACCTCTACGTCCCATGGATCATTTCAAATCGCATGCAAAATCCTGGGCTCCACTCCACCACTCTGTTTTCAAACAAACAATCGTGATCGTTTTCAATGGAACTCGTTCAAGCAATCTTGAGACTGGGAAGATGCTATGAAGAACTGGATTTGTGTATGAGACTACTCATAAAAAGATGCTCAGACATCCCAAAGAGTGGGGAAAGCGCTGGAGAAGCGGCAATCAATTTACAGCAAGCGTCTCTTGGATATCTTGTCTTATTCATCTCATTACTTCGAACGAAATCCCTCGAAGCACAGATGCACAAATCCTTATGCACTAGGACAATAGGGAAATTCTCAAAGAGGTCTCGACCAGTTTTCCTTCTCTCGTCCCAACGACGTCCAATCGGGTACACCGAGTTGTCACTTTAAAACTCTCCCAATTACAGCCACTCTCCCCAAAGGCTCCTTTGGAAGTGAAAGAGGGATCGATCTCCTTTTATTTTCCTTTGGGTCTGACGTCTGCTCGTGTGAAGAAGGGCTGTCTGTCCCTTAAAGAGTTCGCACGAGCGGAGAAACCTCCCCGCCAACAGGGATCCTGCCACCCGCGACCTTCACCACCTCCAACCGTCGGGATCGGGCTCAAACGCCGTTGGGAAGACTGAGGGGACAAGTGCATCATCGTGCGTTCGAGCATTGGTTCGTTTCCTCGTTCGTTCTAACACTGCCCCCAATGGGATGACTTACAGGAAACATTCCGCTGGCAAGTACCATGTTGTAAGTAATCCATGGCTGGCTCCCGGATCAAGTTGAAAGACATTCCAGAGAGGGTTGACGGTTTGGAATGTTATTGCAACGACCACCAACACAGCGGCCGCAGTAACAACAACAACAACAACATCAACGTCCAATGAGACATCACACAAAAAGAATTGAGCACAGGCTATCGCTTTACTTCTTTATTTATATTTGCCTGGTCGGCCAGCACACTTTCTAGGGGGAAAACTGCATTTGACTTACGAATGGGGGCGATTCTCAGCTATGAATTGTCGGATATCACAAGTTACGAAATTCGGGAAAGCCCGGCCACGACCCGGCCACGCCGATCATTCGCCGTGACCCAGGATGGTTCTAAATTGGTTGGTGAGCGAGACCAAGACCATCAGGGAGAACAAAATATCATCCAAGAGACCCACCACTCCGAGAGCGGCCTCGGGCAGGATATCCAAGGGCATCACGACGTAGAGGATGGTGATCACCAAATAAATGCCTGCTCGGGCTCGAAAAAACAGGTCGAGGCCTTCACCGTCCAACAATCGGGCCCAAAGATGGCGAACCAACATGGGCAAATCCTTCAATATCTCAAGATACGAGCGGGACGAACCTATAAGAGAGATGATTTAATTTTTTTTTTTTTTGCCCACATAATTCTTCCAGAAAACAAGTCTCGCCATGGCTCTGGGTATTTGAAATTGGATTTCTGGCGTGCGGGTTTCAAGATCGGTGAAGCTTGTTGCAAAAATGACAATCATTTTATCTTCCAATTTCTGCAGGAGCTTTGCGGGATCTCATGTCACGATGATATTTCCAATTCATTCCTGTTCGTAAAATATTGACGAGCGAGAAGATTGCGTTTCCAAGTTCTGAAACTCTATTTGCAGACGGTTATGAACAAAGACGGATCATGAAACTAATTACGCACGTGCTAAAAAGAAAAACTTTGTACGGGACCTTTAACGCCCAGGATCTACTCTTAAAACGAGTCATTTCAGCAACAACAAATTCGTGCATGGGTAAACCCTTTTCACACAATAAACAGTGGCACATTTTATCAAAAGATTAGAGGCTGATCAAATGTAGTAGATAAGAAGTAATGGACATGTCCAGAAGTTGAGAAGTCTCCCGATTTGCAAGTAGTGGGGACGCATGTAATTTGGTTTCACACACATACATCCCTCGCACATGTTTCTTACCGGAGAATCTGTGATTGAATTGGCAAATTTTGTCCATGATCGTGACCCGTTGAGTGACTACATTCAGTTCAATCGAGTCTCTCTCGCTTTGCGAAAAATAAGGCAGAAACAGAGTAATCCGTTGGCGACACATTGGACAATTGGGTGGCGTTAATGGGCCTAGAAAAGAGGTCAGAGGTCATCAATACGTATGAATGAAAGATGCATCTAGGCTTTAGCATGTTTCGCTTTTCCGTGTCTCTTGCCTCATAAAAAATTCGAGGGATTGAATTAAGGTCACAACCAAGTCTAACAATACAATTCTCGAACGTTTTTTTCCCCGAAACGGTCCAAGCAAATGAACGTTCACCGACCTTAAACTCCCTCCCTGCCTCCCTTTGTTTCCTGCCCTGGTTTTCCATGTTGACAACGCATCTCAAACGTTGGTTTGGCGTCAACAGAAAAGCGTCCAAACGTCTTCTGCGTCATGGTCATGCAAACATCTGACTTACCGGGCCGGCAAGAGACACCTTCCACCAATCCCTCGAACATTACATAGAACATGGGAGATTCGAGAACCTGTGCCGAGATTTGTTCAAAGGAATGAAGAGCTTAGACTGGAAGAGAGGGAGGAAAGGGGGGGGGGGGGATATAAACATCGTACAAGGAGGATTCGGGTTTTCCAGAATCTCCTAGTAGCACACATGGACTACAAATATTCGAAATCTGCTAAGCACAACCATGACTACGTACGTGCGTACGTACGTACATGTCGCGCCATAACGTTCCCCAGCCCGCCGAAGAAGCATAAAAACGAATCTCTTTCCTCTATTGGCAACCATTTGAATTCAGCCAGCATTACGAAAAGACACTCCAGGCAAACATTACTCCCACCACGATCCTCATCATCCTCATCATTGTCGGGAACACCCCTTTGACATTCCTTTTTTCACGTGGAATCCGATATCAGACGCAAAGCGAGACGGAACGAACGGAGGTTCGAAGACGAATTTGAATAATTCATTACGAAACTCGGGCAAAGAAGTTGGTACCCCTCTCCGTGTGAGTGACTAGTGGATATAACCTCGCCTACTCCCTCGTCCTCATCTGAGGTGGAAGAAGTTCCCTCTCTGATAAAATCCTCGTCCCCTCTTTGGTGTCGTCGTTGTCTTCGCCTTGGCCACGAACCCCGACCAGGACCAAGAAACATTTGAACCGAGCTAATCCTCAGATTAAGCTCCTAACTCTCGCATTACTTAATTAATTGGGCATTATGGCTCACATAGTCACCCTTTTCACAATAACTGTCATCTTGGGCATGGCTCCTGTTAGTCGAGGCTCAGCCTTGCGAATATGGAGCGGCTCTTTGGAAGAAGACCTCAACCAACATCGCATGGAACATCACCGACCACCGATCATGGAACCCCATGTGCCTCCCTTACCACACGAACCACTGCCAGCATTGCCAAACCCACCCTTGCAAATGAGTCCCGAGGATATGGAACACTCAACCCGGCTGCCCTATCCTCTTCAGGCCTCTACCGATTCCATGGACCCTTCTGGTCCCGAAGAAAACGATGCATCCCCTCTGAACATTCCCGGAGTGACGGAGCCACCAGAGACTCTCTCATCTGATATCCGGATCCCAAAGCTACCACCTCCTGCCCCCGCCCCCAAATGCAGTCAATTCGAAACCACACAATTGGATGTCATCCACAACCGCTATGTGTGCACCAGGTTGACCGATCAGGGCGAGTGCATGTCCGGAGAATGGTTCGTTTTGGACCAGAATTCCAAGTCCGACATCTTGCAAGGAGTCTGCCAGAAGCGACCCTGTTTGGAAGGTTTCGCCTTTATCCGTGACAACCAGACTTGCGAACCCATTGGTAGTACGGCCTTTTGTCCTCCGGGTCAAGAATTGCTGAACAATCCTTACGGTGAAGGGGAGTGTGATTGCTACAATCATCTGCTCTCCTACTACAACAAGGACACGCAGTCCTTTGAGTGCTATCCAGAATTCTCACCCTTGCCCTGTCATCCCGGTGAGCAGCTCATAAGTGGTCCTGTGGACGACGGCATGGGCGGCAACATAATCAAGAGCGCCTGTCGGATGACCAATTGTGGGCGTGGGCGTCTGCTTACCAAGATCGGTTGTGTGGACGCCGTGGACTGTGCCAGTCAAGCACCTCAAGACCAACCGATTCGCCACGTTCTATGCGAAGAGGCTCTTGAGTGGAACCCATTCTGTCCGGGGGGTCGGAGGCGGAACATGGATGGCCTGTGTGAAGATCCAGCAATCCCCGCTAATCCAGAAGGGATGGAGACGGTGAGCATGCCACCCAAGCCCATGATTTCTGACAGCCGATCCCGATTGAAGCTCGCTACCAAAGGCTTGAGTTTAAGTAACTATGCCATATTTCATATCGGTTAACGATGACCTGTTCTGACCATCATGTGATAACTTCTTAACGTGCAAATACTCTCCGTAAAATAATCACTTTTACTTGTACATTATTGAATTGTGCTGTGCGTGTCCCACACTAAATTTGAACCTAAATGTCATGTCGACCGACTCCTAAATAAAAAGTCAAATGAGTGTATTCTTGTTCGCCCTATTTCCTTCATTCTCATACCTGTCACAGCAAAATCGTAGAAGGCGAAGGCACAGGTCCCGCAAAACGTGTGTCCACAATTGGTTTCCACAGCCAAAAAAATGTCTCCAAGACAAATGGAACACTCGTAATCATCGGAGCGTAAACGGCCTGGAACGAACAAATGGAGCGATCAAGGTGATTGAGCAAAATTGGAAGAAAAAGGAAAAAAATAGACTTGGCCTGTCACGTCCGACTGATTTCATCGATACATTCTGTTCTACGTAGATGCTGCCCGATCAGATACCCCCCTCAGTACAGTCCATCCCCTTAGTAAAGGTTCCTTAACCAGCCAACTTCGTTTTCATTAAAGAGCATCGGACTTTAAGATTGAGAGGAATTTAGGCCGAGAATGCAATGGTCCCATTACTCGGTACTTACCATGATAAGCCATGTTGGCCGTTGCGTTGGCAGTCGTTGGATTGGCACTAAAAATGAAAAGAAAAAGGAAGTGGTTTGTTCAATTGATATTGGAACTGTTTGGAAAAGACAACCCAAGAACCTGTCGGATTCGTTGAGATCGGTTGGATTTTTATTGAATCCATTAGATTGATATTTCTCATTTCATGATCTCCTCTCCTTAATCCAATCGAAAATATTTGAAATTCAAAGAATTAATCGAAAAAGCAATCCAGCATTATCTCTGTTGAATTGAAGCTTTCTCAGAATCACTACTGTGAATCGTCATGTAAAATGGATGTGTCTCAATTCAGGCTCCGTCGAAGTCTTCGCAAAAAAAGACAGAAAAGTTAGATTGACACATAACTTCTTTTTCTTCTTCGAGAGGATTGTCAACTTCCTCAGAGGCGATTGCTAAGGAAATGAGTTTGAAATCAACCATTACAGAAAATTCAAAACATGATGCCGTTTTTTGCCAGATCGTGTACGTAATAGAGTTCCTCTTGCTTTTGACCGTAGCGCTGTTGTATCAAAAACTCTCAATTAAAGTCGTACTTATCTGCCCTTTTGGTAAATAATTTGTACTTGACGTAGTAAATGAATGTGAATGAATTTTTATGGCAACGTCGGCAAAACACACACAAGTAGATCAGATTCACAAGAACCGTAATATTGGAATGGACGAATGTTAAAGAATGTGCAAGGTCAATGATTATCATTTGCCTGACACAGATTCAACACCATCGACGCAAAAAATAACTAGATGGTTTTTCACGTTTTACCATGCTTTCATAAAATTCAATGCTTGGTGTTTTTACTCCTTGGATTGATTAATAAAGTAGTCGAGCACAAAACTAACAGCTTTAAAAGCAAATACTTTCTGAAAGTGGCAGTCAAAGCTGGGCGTTAACCACCGTCCAAGAATCATCCATGAACTCCATATGTAGTGACCTTCAATTATTTCAGAGGTGAATAACGAGGGAATCAACTGTATTTTGATACGGTAATGGTAAAAATAACATCCATAGAGCTCCAGTTGCTTTGATCTGGCAAAAGTTAGCTCACACAAAAGTGCAGTATTTAGTTCAATGGCTTTTAATGTCACTTATAATCTAAAGAGATTCAGCAAATAATGATTTACGAAAGTAAATTGGGGACCAACAAGTTAGGATTTCAGTTCAAAATGCCCACCTCTGCGGGCGACAATGAAATTTCGGTCCAAAACATTAAGGATCATTATTCAGTGGCATACTCATTAAACACAAAATGAATTGCGTTTGATACCTAAGCCCATCTGATTTACCTCATAATTGTTTTGTGCATTACTGTTGGCTTAAAAATATAAAACAACACAATAAAATCAATTGAGGTCCGAGAAAGGCCTATGAAATAACGCGGCAAGTTTGAAGCGAACGATGTACTATATTAAACTCAATTATTGACGTATTCCATTAGGACACTAGTTTTGAAATCCCCATTCATTGATCAAATTCAAAATGACTTCAAAATTCACTTTACTTGAAAATTGGCTAAAATTGAAGTTCAAGGATACTGAAAATACAAGAATATTGAAAATGGATTGATAAAGCATATATTGTTTCGAGAAAATTTAAAAAAAAACACCGAACCAAGTGGGATTTGCAACAAAATTTCCATGACCTTGATTAGTATGTTCACAAATTAAAGATTGGCATTTCTTCGCTCAAATGAATTCATTTCAAAATCAGCCAACCATCCTCTCAAGAGATTAGGAAAACGCCCATACCGCTGGTTGGCTTCAGTCGGCTGAGATGAAAACCATTTGAAGCACTTGTAGGCCAACCAAAGGATAAGCCCACCCAAAAGGACCCCGAGGATGACCTCGTCGCCTAATCCGTGAAAATACGACGATGAAGCCATGGGGGTTGGCTCAAAGCTTGATCAACAATCAACAAGAGCTGGAAAAGAGATGTCAAATTTAATATCAGTTGTCAAAAACAAAATGATTAATTTTCCCGAACCGTTGATTTTAGCGTACCGTTTAGTGTCATTAGATTTATATGATATTAACGATTACTAAATGAGGGCCAGTCGAATCAGTTAGGTCGCATCGTCTGTTTCTTTTTTTTATTTTAAACTTCACCCTACACATCACCAACGGCTTCTTCTATAACACACACGTACACATAACTTTAACTTATACACTCAAAACCGGAACTCACTGACACGACGGAAATTGCTCTTGATAGTTTATAAATAATTTAACTGGTTGCTCATCATCATCATCAAAACCCAAGATCAGCATATCATCATCAGCTATAATGAACGACCTTGCATACTGTAGTAAATTGATGCAAAAGGTTGCATATGAAAGCTCCTATCCTATCTACTATACTTGAAGTAGAAGTAATGTAATGTTTTTTATTCCATCATGTCCGGATAGTGTATTCAAGCCATTAAGAAAAGGGGGCTTTGGACACTGAATTGAGTCTAACATGAATCGCACTCTCTCTGTTTTTACTCGAATTTTCAAACATTGTAAGCCAAATCAATCTTTTGTAAACTGTGGCCGTTGGTTGTCGCTCCTACCCTAATTTACCGTACTTATCGCTATTGTGTTGGAAAAATGCTTTCATTAACGTCAAATGCATTTCTGGTTCGCTCAAATGTTCATTTTGAAGTGTATAACTTTCATTTGTTATGGAAATACCGTTCTCTAAATCTGATCCATTTTGTTTTCGGTTTACCATAAACGCTCTTTTTGTTGATGTTTTCTGAAGGTATTAACAAGGTGCTGAAATCAGGTTTGCCACAAGTCGTGCCATTTAGCACATATGTAGTTTCACCTAATTAAGGTAAATCTATAAGCTAAATTTGCGAGTAACGAAAAGGGCCCTGTCCTTTTCTGTGAAAACCAAACAACTGGGTTGACTTTGGAAATTACAGATTAACTATGAACGAATGACATTTTTTGATTGGCGAAGCACATGTATGGATCTACATTTTAGCCGTTTACCCGCATGTGCAACCGAGAAGAATGTGTTCGGACGACTTTTACAAGCACTCAATCGCAAGAACATGTCAACGGGATCAAATCGATTAATTCACGAAGAAATCGAAGTAATCAAAGGAATTTATTTGAACTAGGTACAAGAAAAGGAATATTACAAAAATGATGATTGAGTAGTTGGAAGTTCAGGAGTAAGGCACACGGTGGTGGTTTTGTAGTGGAAGAAATTGCTGTCGCTTATATGGCAAATACCTTGGTCGAAAAATGACAACCAAATCACATGAACAGGTTCCAGCCATATTATCGTTGTAATGGCACAGGTGGGGGTTGCTGTTTCTCATTCGATATCACATTTACCGGAACAAAAAATATCGCTCGTTTTTGCTGTTTTGGCTCATGAACAAACGTACTTTGACACACTACTTGATATCGTTGCTCACAAATTGAGTATCACCTAATTTCGTTCTTCTGTTTCCAGGAAGCACCTTTTTGAGACAACCATGGAGGTCAACCCCAAAATATTGAATAATAATAACATCATCATCAACAACAATAGTGAGTATGGTTAATCTTGATCAGGACTGTTGCCTTTTGAACAAACTAGACAATCCAAGACAACAATGACTGTACTTTTTCATGCCTTGTTGCTTCTCCAAAGTTTTTTCAGATGCAGCGGCTGTAGTTGCTACTGTTACTTATTTTCAAGCTGGTTTTAGGACCAGTCCACAATTAGTTCGACTTCTTTCTCTCGCGTCAAGAGATCAAAGAATGTGATTTTGAGGCCCATGTTTTTCTAAATAGGGAATGTGTTGAAGGAATTATCTCATCTCTCTGTGGCAAGTTGCCATCACCTTAAGTCAACGAGCAGGATTTGGGGCAGGAGCAAGAGGAAGAAGAAGGCGAGCCACGAGGATACTTGCTTGCTTCCTCCTGTCTTTCGTTGCTCGTCAGTCCGGTCACTTTTTCAGGAGCTCATCATCAGACGCTTCCTCGAGGTCGTCTCGTGAAAAAGCCGACTCCATGGAGTCCACGGTCCGTTGGCTATTCGGATTATTCACTGGGTTCGCTTTGGCCATGGGTGTGGCAGGATTGGCCAAGGCTGATTGACCCGAATTGGCGTCTTCAATAGCTTTACGAAGTTCTTTCAGCCCAACCACACCAATCAGTTTGCCAATGACGGTGACGTAGGCATGATTCACCCCCAACATGGAGAACAAAGAGTGGACCTTAAGGAGAGTGGTCTTTTCCACCAACTGGAACGGAGCCGCGTCGATGTGGATCTCCTCAAACTTGACCGGGGCCAGCATTTGCTCCTCCTCCCATTTTCTCTGCTCCTCCAGACTCATGTCCATCATGTAGCTGGGCGTCTTACCTTGGAACCCACCACCGCCAATGTCACCCAACCGGCTGCCCATAATATTTAACTGACTGGGACGTTTAAAGAGGTTTTGTATGTTGCCCAAAGATTTCTTGAACCGATTCTCCGCCCCGGTCACCGTTTGATAGTTGGTGTCGTTACTCGGTTCATCCAGGTTGTCACGTCTGTCGTGCGGAAGAGTCGACGTTCGACCTCGCGTGTCGGGCATTCCTGGGAGGCCAAAGGCATGAATGGTGTACGAGTTGCTCTTTTTCAGAATCGATTTCTTGGGCTTGGCACTGAGCTGTTGAAGCGCCCTCATGGCGGGTGAGTTGGGGTCGAGGTTGGACCCAAAGGCCTTCACTGGTGAGACCGTTTCCTTCACTTCTGGAATTCCTGCCTTGGAATCAGGTACAAACACACTGCCACCTTCCGTGGTCACCTCAAAACGAGAGGGCCTCCGTTGAGGTTTAGGTTTGGCATCTGAGGTCTTCGGCTTTTGGACCTCTTGGTCGATGTTGGCTTGGGCTCTTCTGTGCTCATCATCCCTCCGCTTTAGCGCTGTGTTCTTCCACTTATGAAGTTGCTCGTCGTACCTTAAGGCCGCCACACGCATACGCTTGTCTTTGGCGATATTGGTCTCGATGGCTGCAATCAATTCGGTCCTTTGAATCGAGCCCAAGAGAATCATTTGCTTGGGATTGTCGACCAAAGGGAAGCCTTTGAGTTTGCGATTCTCTTTCAGAATGGCGCGCAAATCCTTGTAGGTCATTCCATACCAAATGTACTTGATGTCTCGCAACATGAAGTCATCCACCGTCAAGTTGTAGGCGTTTGAGCCTGAAGGCAGAATGTCCGGAAGGTAAGGCAGTTTTTTGATCATGATAATGCTGTCGTAACATGAAGGTTGAAGCAATGACGCAATGGCATTGGCAATCAAAACGGCAATCAACACGGGAATGCAATGTGTGATTTGACCGGTCATCTCGAAAACGATCACACTAATGGATATGGTATGGGTCACAGCCCCAGAAAAGGCCGCCGCCCCCACGGTTGCATAGCCTCCAGGAACGACATAAGATATGACACCACCATATCGAACACCTTCAGGAAACCAGACATGCATGGCCTCTCCCATGAGACGACCAAATGCCGCACCCACTTTAAAGGCTGGAATGAGGACACCAGTGGGCACGGGCAAAGTGGCGGCCAAGATGCTCAAGAAGAATGTTGAGATGATATAGATGACCAAATTCATGAAGATTCCAGTGTACGGTGTCAACCAATGTTTAACATGGTCCCACTCGTCCACCGACATTTCGTCAGGGTTCTTACTCCACGTGTAATTGGAGAACAGGATGTGCACTTGATCGTGAGTGGACACATCAGCGGCCTGGAACTGACCCAAAAATGGCGGGAACGTGATGGCTGTGATCATAAAGGCAATGAAAAAGGGGTAGATGAAGCGATTCTTTTGTAAGAATTTTGTCAACTTTTTGTTCCCTCGCATCCACAGGACATAACGTCTGTGTAAATATACGTATAGTGAACCCCCTAAGCCACAGACCACCCCAATCACGGAATACACGAATAACTCTTGGGGGTCGTAGGGGAACGAAGGGTCGAATCCTGTGGGAAACACAGCCACGATCGTGTCCTCCTTGTCAAACCAGATGGCGATCAGTCGAAAGGTCATGGCCCCACACACAGCAGAGAAGAAGCCTCGCCAATAGTTGCGCACAGCGAAGTAAACGGAGGTGACCTCAATGCTGAAGAGCACACCTCCGATGGGCGAACCGAAACAGCAGGCCACCCCTACTGCACAGGCCGCCGCCAGCATTTCACTGTTTCTGGACTCATTGGCATAGATACCCTGGAATGAGGTTACCAGTTTACTCAAGGATGTGGCCACGATACTGGCAATGTGGACGAATGGACCCTCTTTCCCCAACGGCATACCACTCCCTAGGGTGGCTGTGAGACCAACAGCTTTGGCAATAAGGGTCTTCCCAGACAAGTACTCTTTGAGCACAACTCCCCGAAGAATGGTTTTCATTTCCGGAATACCGGATCCAATGGCTTGCGGGGACATGACATTCACAAATCCTGCTGCGAACAGAATTAGAAACACGGGCAGGCCCGTCCAGGCCACAAACTGGAGGATCACATGATCGCCCAAGTAGCGATACAGCCATAGCCGTGACTTATTGCACTTGGAGATCCCGTAGTCCATGATAAACGACACAACGGCCATAATGATGCCCAGAGCGGCCAGGAACACCCAATCCTCGCCAATCTTGGCGAAGGTGTTCTTCCAAAACCAAGTGACGAATCGGGCCACACTACTGTAGCACGAGCCTCGTTTCTTGTCGCCGGTGAGTTCCCGAACCCGCTTGGCCGATTCCTTCTTCCGCCTTCTCTCATCGAACCTCTGACGTTTGGCCTGCAGCTTGGCCTGATCTTTGGCGTATTCTCCGAGGGTCTTCGAATACCGTCCGTACATGAGCGTCTGTTGGTATCCCATCTCAGCGCGGTCATCGTCTTCATCCACGTCGGATCCATAATTGGATCCGCCCAATGCTCTAGGCAGGTGTAACGTGTCTTGAGCCATGGTGTGTTCCAAGCGTTCCAAGTCTGTATCCAAAAGTCACCTCTGGACAACTGCCATTTCTACAAAACGAACACTTGTGCCTTTGTTCCGTCCGTTCCAGTCATATCGATTCAATGCCGGTAGAGTTTGGTGTTCTTCAATTCCATTCAAACTGTTTTAGTCGCTGCTGATCCCGTGGCTTGTTTGTTTGGCTGACTGGGTGGCTGAGCAATTGTCTGGATGTCTGTTTGATCGAGAGAGATTTGGGCTTGACCTGAAACGAAGACAAAAAGAAGTTGATCGTGATGAATGGGAATGATCATGAGTTTCTCATTCTCTCGTTTTGATGATGATAAATTTTGAGCTTCGGAGTGGTCGTGGCTTATCAGTTATGAAATGACGAGGATCAATTAGTGTCAGCATTCATCGCCGAGCATTCGACATCACCAATGACATTGATTTTGGCCAATTCTACATAAACAAACACATACGCACACACACACACACACACACACACACACACTACGGGGTAAGCTACTACTACCAGAGTCCAAACTCGCATCGATCGATCAAGCTCGGCTGCGAGATAAAAGAACGAACAATCAAGGGTGCATTTTTTCCTTACTCTTTCTTATCCCGTGCTTCATTTGAGTTGTCAAGAGTCCTCTTGAGTAAATACAAACAATTTCACTAAACGGCATGTGGGGACCTCTATTAGCTGCCAAAAGCTATCGACAAAATCAATTAGTGGCTTGCCTCTCGTCTCAGCTGGAAGATGCTATCTATTATTTACCAGTTTTCAGTCGCTCGAGAGCTGGTCAGTAACACGATTTGAGATAAAGAATATTAAGCCTTTTAAAATTCTTTCGGGGGGTTTTCTACCACTCGTTCCCCTTCTACGTCTTGTTTTCTTCTCTTTCAATTTCAAGTTTACAGATCCTTCCCTCAGATACCAAATAGAGCAGATCGGGAATTCAGAATTCGGAATTCAGGGGGAGATCCATGGGTACGGTTTGTACCAAACAACATGATCAAACCTTCCCTGCAAGATTGACGGGCGAGATTTCTCCTCCAAAGCTTGCCAAATGAAGAACAAAACAACACAATGCCTCATGTTCCTTGCTTCGATCCTGTTGATTTACTAGTACAAATGAGCCTGTACCATATATTCACCAATGGCACCCAAGGGTTGAACTTACCCATGGGCAGGCAAGCAAGCAACAACAACAATAATGATGATGATAATAATAATAATACTAAGGCGATGATCCCAACGAGGCTACATGACTGGTCACTAAGAGAATCACGAGTGTTGATGTATTCGTACTTTCACTTCCAGATCACGACTCAATGACTGTTGTACTGTCCGCAGTGTTTGTGTCGTGAAAAAGCATTTCTAGGCGCACCTCTGACATTGAAAAATCACGCACAACGCACCAAAGAAGCATTGGCTGACCGTTCGTTTTTACGTTTCGTTGTTTCTTGGACTTTTTTTTCAGGCTCTTTCCAGCCATCCACCCACCCAAGAAGAGCAGCAGCTTCTGAGATGATTCTGAGGCTTGGATCGAGTTTAAGTGCTCAATGCCGACTTCGAACTATGTACAGACAGTGGTAAGGACAGAAGTCGAGGCTTTCCAGGAATGCGCAGAACATAGCCACGAACTCCTTGAAAAGCAAGTGAGGTAAGTACAAGCTCCAGTAGCACTCGTACACCGGCTACGACAACTGCTAAAAGCGACGAGAAATGTAGGTACTGAACATTGACAATAGCAGAGAAGTCGCTTGATCCACTACTAATTGCTCGAGAAACTCCTCACAGGCCTGATTTTCGTCGCGTTCAAAATCAGCACTCCAAGCGAGAGAGTGTCCAATTCCAAATCTTTGCAAACAGCCACACAGAGAGGGGAGGGCGGAATCAGAGATTAATCATCTCCATTAATGAAATTGTGACAGAAACTTGATTTAGATTGACCACTCAAGTGCAGAAGAGTGAGGAAGGAGGGAGGAGAATAGCGGTGTTCCACATGGGCGACAAGTTTGGCAAGTTCTGACTTCCAACGATTGACCCAGGCGTTGACAAGCACTTGAGAGTATTCCAAGATTTAACTCTTGAGTAATAACAATCATAAACAAAACATGACAATATGACACGCACTCGCCTCAACTATCTCGACCCAAAGTGAAGGTTTTCTCCTTTATCAAGAAGTTGAAATCTCGTTCCTTGTTCTTTCATCGTGCTTCATAGCTGTGAAAGACGACAGGAAATGAATTTTGCATTTTATCACAAAACCCAGGCTTATCGCCACCGAAATAGGCTCCCTAGGTAAAAACCCTGCATAGACCAGTTCGGTCTAGTTTAGTGTCAGCAACGGCACTTGGGCAGAATAGTACTTTAACTTTAAATTGGCATGCTTGCTACACCATTGAACACAAAAAGGAATCCTAACAAATTTTAATGCCAAAAGTGAGCGTTGATGTTAAGTTTTGTTATATAGCTTGTCCTTGCTTTTACGTGTCTCTGCAAATAGAGTGGCTGCATAATCTACAAATTTCCAGGGCCAGAAAGGGTATACTGTTGAGAGTGAGAGGAAACAGAGAGAAATGTCCCACTCAACAGCCGCAACTTTGTGCTCATCAAAGAGATGCAATTCTCGTTAGCAGAAGTACGGCTCAACTCTTGAAAAAAAGCTAATTACTACTGGTTAATTACCTCGAATGAAGGGGCCTCAAAGAGTGTGCGTTTGTGTATACTATGTTATGCTTGCCAACGGATGGCAGAACGCCATTTCAAGGCGAGTTAAAACAAGTGGAACAACTTCCCGTTTTGAGAAAGGTGGAACGCCTTAAAAGAGATTTATGGTTTCAAACGCCGCTATTTCAACGGAAGAAGCTGCATTGTGCCATTTCCAGAGGCATTCGCCAGGCAAAACGTCCCAAAACATGGACAGCCCAAGAAAATCTCATTCCCGAGGGCTGTAAATCCCCATTGAACAAGATTGATATGACTGGCGATTCGAATGCTTGATCTTGCATTATGCTCGTAGGGTCGAGTAACAATAGGTTGTTATTCATTTGCACTTGAAAGCAACAATGTGGATCTCATCTCATTCCGCTATTCGCGGGCAGTGCCCGAAGAATCACAAGATTCCTCATCCTTTTGACCTTTTTTGAGTGAGGTTGTACGGCCAAAGTGTTCGCGTTGTTAATGATATTTAGACAGCGGATAACGAGCTTGCCACAATGACATGTTTTATTGAAAGATGACTGGCGAGACAATTACGAGGAAAGTAAGCAAATCACAAACGTGACCTTTAAGACCTTACATTTAGACACCATCATATTTCAAATCGCTCTGAACCTCTGTTTTGTTTTGCTCTGGAAATTTTTCAGATTTTTTAACTCGGAGGCCGCGAATGCATGCTTGAGTACCTCACTCACATGGCAAATATATGATCAGAGAAGTGAGTATTCGGACGGTCTTCCTCGACCAACCACTTGGTTGAACCCGGATTCCTGAAGAGATTCTGTCTCATTCTTCTTAAGTAAACCAAAACCAACGTGCTTCAGAGTCATTGGACTCGTGTCACTTGTTTGGAAAGAATTCAAGCCCTGAAGGAAGCGTACGAGCATTCAAATGAAAACGGATCCGAGACCGCATGCTTTACCACACTGGCCTCATTTCCACACCAATGAAAGTCATCTTAGACGTGGTTGGAATTGTTCCAACTCTTCATGGTTCCGTGAAGAGGCCACCCTAAACCAGCTACTCAAGGCTCCTCTCTCATGTGTGAAAAAAAAACTTAATTTGCTGACTCAACCAGTAGTGGAGTCGGAAAAAAAGAAATGAACCCCCCCGGGACGCTCGTTCGGACATTCCACCGACAGATCCTATTTCTGAAAGTGGACGAGAGCGAAAGAGCGAGATAAACAGACGTTCCCAAAGTGATCCCAAATGCTTCATCATCCCCCTCCTTAAAATCAATAATAGCCGCTTGGCTTTGAGTAGCATTGATCCCTCGCTACCAGTAGGCGCAATGACCATGAAAAAAGGCTCCCCATGTCGGATCCACAAAGTCCATCCAGGCCACAACATCGAGCAAGACGAACAACAACAATAACGACGGCAACAAAGGATGCGGTGAAGAATGAGCAAAAGATGTACGACACGACACAGTGAGGAAAGGCCGAGAAAGGCCGAGAAAGGCCACGGGTTCCCCCTTTTTTTGCACGCTTGCCTTCTCAAGTTGCTTTATGTTTCAAGTCTATTTTGCAGGGAGAACAAACAAAGCTGGTTTCTTCTCCTTTTTGTTGTTCATTGTTGGCCATGTTCTAACCAGAGGAAGGAACCACCACAACCTTCGGTGGTCCATTTCCACAACAGGCCTCCCATCCGTCCAAGAGGCTTCAACAATAAGCATTGGGTTCAAAGCTGAATAGATTCGTCCATATTGTCTGCTTACCTGGTGAATTGAATTGTTGAATTGGCTCAAAATCATTCTAAGCCGGTTCAAATCACTCACTAACTGATCCGCCTCACTCGCCACCTGAGAGGAGGACACCGGATTGGGACTATTGTTTTGAGTGGTCAAGCTGATTTTTGCCACTTCTGCGTCCACTTAGAACAACACCCTGGAATGGCTTTTTCCTCTTTGCAACGAGATCTTGGCCAGCTCTTTCTCAAAATCACTCTTCCTTCAAGTATCAAAGTTCGTTCGTGCTTTGTGCTTCGGGCATGGCAACAACGTTTCCGCACTCACTGAATGGATTTTTCGAACTAAATGACTACTTCGAAGACGATCTACGTACAAGGAGCTGTTCACGTTCGAGCTCGGTTCACGGTTAAACCGACCGAGCGACAGCCCAAGGAACAAATTCAGAACTACTCTTGTACAAGAAGAACACCAAGAAGAACACGAAGAAGAAGAATAGACGCAGAAAAAGAAGACCGAGCTGTCCAGTAGGGGTTGCTTGCTCGGGTGTCCATCCCAATTTTAGGGCCCAAAATGATTGTATGCTCGACAGGTTGATGAAACCCTCCAACTCTACTTCTTTGGTCATCAGCACGAACCACGACGACCGCAATAGCTCCAATACACTGGTGGCGAGAGCCATGCAATCATGATTTGGCCGTCGTTGTCGTCGTCGTTGTCGTCGTCATAGTCGTCGTCATAGTCGTCTTCGTCGAACTCGGTATTGGAGACGAGTTCCGAAGTTTCAAGTACCTTGGCCAGCATTGGATGTCGGATGAGCATGAAGTTGGGTTGCCCGGCGAAATCGCCTCCAGCCATTTGGGAGCCACTCACTTCACTTCAGCGATCGGAGAGACCAGAAATGCTTACAAAGACGGCCACAATCCAGGAGGTGGCTCATAATTGAGTGCTGCATTTCCCATCAATCCTCGTGGCCCAACAAATTTGCCAAACGTGCAGCCAGCACCAAATCGAAACAGTAGCCCATTATTCATGGCATGGATGGACGGGGAATTCCCATTATGGGATTCCGGTCGAACAATCATCATAACAATAATAATTATAATGATACCCCTTTAAATGTTGGCAATGGTGCTGCCTCGGCTTTTGCAAAGTTCGTGACTTCTTCTTGTCGAGCGAAGCGATATTGACAGATTCTTGAGTGGACCGGACCTCAAGGAATGGCACAAAATAAACGTGCGTACAAAAGTGAGAACTACAACTGCTTCTCAATGTCATCATTGCTATTCATTATAAGCCCAAGTTGATTGTGTGGCCAGGTTGCCGAGGCTAATGAGGGCCCGTGAAATGAGTTTTGCATTCAAGGTAGCATCTCAAATCTCATTGACCAACCCTAATGTAATGATACCTTTGGGTATTGTGGAGAAGGGGACAAATTGTTCACACCTCATAAGAAAAATGTAAAAATGTCGCGGACAAACTGGGATTGCTCAGACTTTCTGTGTAATCCGAAGGCTGTGGGCAAATTTGATTTAATCCTCTAACTCTTGCTATAGTCTCAAGGTAAAAAGTGGTAAAAAGAACACCCGAAATGTACGCATTTCTTATTAATGTGCCTCTTTGTGGCAAAAAATGGGGTGTTAATAAAAAACAAACCCCTTAATCTCTGGAGATTATCTAACCTGCAAAAAATGGCATCTAATTGTTATTGATTTACTACTAAAGTGACGAATAGTCGAGCAATATTGATTTGTTTTGTGATCGAAACTGTCCAATGAGCCTATCAAATTCTTGGTCATGGAGAAGAGTGCAAATATTAGGTAGGTAGGAAAGTAGGTTGAAGGTGCCATAATTTGGGTGGTTTTTTTTCCCCTCATTCCAATCGTTTTCACTTTTCTGACAACCCTAATTATTGATGGCCAATTATGCTCGCAATAAAAGTAACTCTGGATGTGTGCCCTCAAGTTATTGCATACTTGACTTGAAGTAATTCAATATGAAATGTTGAATATCTACAAAGATTCACCGTTTACATGGCCGGGCTACTGCCTTGCGAGTAAGTTGGATTTTTTGGTTGCCATAAACAAGGTCTCGTGAGAACCCATGTCAATTGTCTCTTTGAATGACTTGGCTATATGAAGGAGGATGGGACTTGAAATGTGCACCAGATCGAAGAACCGAGTACATGCCTTTCAATTTTCTGACCCAATATGAGGTACATTAAGCTTGATCTGAGTACTCATAGGTACACGGGATATGTGAATGTGCGCTAACAGGTTCGACCTGGCTTATATGCTAACCCTTGTCTTGAGGCTCATACATGTCGATCCAATGAATGGATGACAAAAAGCTGCTCGATAAAACCAACTCCAGTTTCACAAGCATCTTGGTTGGCAAGGTGGTTTTTCAAGGAGCAAGGGGCTTGTCCAGATTTCTATCGTACGGCTCGGCTAAACTTGATATTGGCCTCCCCCTTCAGCACCCACTGTGCTGTAGGTACCGACAGAACTACATAGGTATACTCACATGCGATCAACTCCATAGCGACAAACTCTCCTTTGACAACCTATCCTGGATAAGGGGCCGATTCAAAACAACGCCTTAAACAAGTAATGACTAGTACACGATGGGTGGCTATGGCGTTCAAGTGAGGGGTGCTTCTGCTAGCATTCAAAGTGGGATAAGACTGCAACTCTGAAACTCGTTGGCATTATCACCAAAACCAAGAGAATAAAAAAAGAAGATCACGACCACCACACCATCATCCTCAACAACACCAACGCCGTCAATGCTGCTCGAATTCAGGTGAGCGGGAGAAGATCGTGATTGGTACATTTCACCGCTTCCCTCGAGGCTTTCAGGCTTTTCAATGAGCCCACGTGCCTTCAGGCCCTGGGCAGGCTAATCGTATCAACTTGACTCAGCCCGAAACGAACCGAGATTTCGCCAGTTTGTTGAATTAACATTCAACACCATTGCTCACCGCTCATAAACCCGGGTGTGACTGGCATTGGGTTCGCCTCATTGGACATGCCCAAGTACGAATCCGGAATGTGTCAAACTCAAATTACAATACATGGACATTGACACGATTGACTCTTTTCACGGAACCGAATGGCAATAGCAAATAGTACAGGCAAGAACAACAACAATAATGAATAGGGAGAAGGAAGGGCCACATATGGGCTTACCTGAATAGCCAAGGGAGTGGGTGCTACGCCATCCAAGGGCCCAAGAGTGAGGGGACCACATTCTCAGGGGTTGAAGCACGACATTTCACTTTCGAGAACTGGATAATCTCGATCTTGGGAAAAAGCACTGGGATAAAGAGTGAGACCAACCCCACACTCCACTTTGGACAGAACTTGTTGAGATGTGAGATTGGCTTCGTGGCACACTTCAATATGGTCCCATGAAACATGAAGACTGTGGAAACACTGAAAACGGTTGGAACACACCCGTGGATGGATATCATTGCTCCACCCAAATACGATTTCGAGGCACTAAATTAAGAGGCTACATTTACACTTGATAAGCTTCAAAACAGAAAGAGTGGAAAAATATTGACATTGGTCTTTGAGCCAATAATGTCAGTAGTCACTGAAATTATAATGAAGTGATGAAAGTAAAACACGTGATCTCTGGCACGGAAATTCTTAGAGTCAATCGAAATTCAGGTAGACAAACCCTCTGTATACCTGTTTTAAAGTGGCGGATGAGAGCGATTCGACAAATCGGTTCATTAGAGAGTAACTTGGGAGCCTACCGAGTTAATCAATGGGTTGGTTAGGTTCCGTGTCAAGCCAAACTAGGTGGTCTTGGGCATGGGTTCATAGATTGTGCCGATTTGGGAGTGACGCTCAACCGTGATTCACTCCAATGTTTGGGGCGCTCAAGATGAAAATGGGGTGGGCATCAAGTTAGAATTAGAGACGGAAGGAAGGAAGGAAGGAAGGAAGGAAGGAAGAATGGGTCGTTGATTCAATGTCAAGCTGGGCCTCGGGACGACCTACCTGACTGCTAACAGAGCGAATCAAAGTCCAATGGACCCGAGGGCACACAATCCGGAAAGACGCATGGAACCTGCCCCACTCAATAGATGGACTTCTAATTTGGCATGAATCGCACATTCGCACTCTTATGACGTCACACATAACAAACGGGGCCGAATGATTTCTTCGCAACGGAAAGATAGGTTTGTCACTCAACCTTGAACAGGCCCGAGTCGCCATTTTATATTGGATTCTGAGCCAATGGACAACGACAAATCATGGGAATCCCAGCCTGGGGGCTCATTCCACATTTGAATCATGATCCCCGGCTAATGGTTAATCAGGCTAGGGATTAGGCTGGAAAATTCACCCCCCGAGGCTCAATGCCTTTCAAGGTCACATCCTCATTCACGCACAGGTGACCAGCCTTTTTCCCCTGAATGCGACAATAAATACTTATTCACCTAAGAGCGCCTGAGCTTGATCACCACCCATCCTATAGATCTAAATCTCAACTTCTTCATAGGCATCATGTATCATTCACTCCATCTAAGTTGTTCTTCATGGGCCCATGTTGAATAAGTCTTGTTCTTCTCCTTTTCCCCAACGGCCGTCACCTTCTATGATCAGGCCTCAGAATGGATCAGCTGATCTGGGACACAGTGTATTTGTAGTATTTGTAGTTTGTAGGGAGTCAGTGGAGTCAGTGGAGTCAGTGGAGTTAGTGGCTGTTGGGCTGGACCTAATTCAGCAGCTGCCCGTTTCATAAATAGAGGACAGTCAGAAACAGAACCGTCTGGGGTTTCCATCCATTGTACGAGCCTCGTCGAACCAGTGACTTCAAAATGGCCTCTTGCTTGCTACAAAGACTGTCAGGCCTCTCCTGCGCCGAAAAGCATGCCCTAGCCAAAGGCCTTAAGGTATGAACCCGTGGGTTGAGGGGGTTAATGAATAGGGGTGATTTCGTGCGTTTCGTGCGTTGGCCCGTCCGTCATGGCGCTGTCCTTGCCTGTTGGCGCCTCTCTTGACTCATGGACGCTTGAGCCATCCCAAGATTTGGGCCGAATCAAAGTCAAATCTCATCTAAAATCAATGCTTATCCACCATGAATCAAGGATGATCGCATTCAAAAATGGCGGACCATGCGGCCTTTCAGGGTGGAAAGACCACAAGGCTGGCTGGGCATGGTTTTATTCTATTCGGGCCCGAAATGACATGCACGGGCATCGACTCCTACTCATTCATGCCTAATGGCAGCTCCGCCTATCTTTGGCGTCGATTTGAAGGCTCACTTGACTTAGCCCTGTGGAGCTGTGGAGCAGCTCATCCTACTTTCCTCCCCATAAATGACCCAGTCTCTTTCTCTCTTTCTTTCTTACTTGGTCTTTTGGGGGTGGGTCAGGTGGTGTCCAGTGCGCCCAATTCGCCCCGTCGTCAGGGCGCCTCGCCCAATTTGGTGGGCGGGGTCCATCATCAGAGTGTGCGCCCCTTGTCCGTCCACGAGCACGTGTCCATGTCTTTGCTGAAGGAGGCGGGTGTACCCACGCCCAAATTCGGTGTGGCTCAAACCGCCGAGGCAGCCCAGCAAATCGCGGCCGATCTCAACGTGTCCGATCTCGTGGTCAAAGCTCAGGTAAGGGCCCACCTGCCCGGTCCCATTGACAGCCCAGAGGGCGATTGGCCTTCTTTCAACCGGGTATCTTATAGGTTTTGGCAGGTGGACGCGGCAAAGGATACTTCAAGAAAGTTGGGAAAGGCGGCAAAGGCGGCGTTCAATTGGTTTACAATCCCGATGAGGCCAAAGTGGCGGCCCAAGAAATGATTGGTAAGACAGACCGACCTAATCTCGACCTGCCCTGAGCCCTTGACGTGGTTTTTGAGACCAATTCGCCGTATTGAAAACAAAAAAAAATCTGACCTGGAGTGAGAACCAAAGCCTGTGACAAGGGCGAGGTTTTCTTTCTTGGCCTTTTACCTAGAAAGCGCCCTGAGCGACAGGTGTTGAAGTATGATGGATTCCCCAAGATTGCTCTGAATTTCAGGCGACTTTCTGATCACCAAACAGACGGGCGAAGCTGGCCGGATTTGCAACTCTGTCATGATCACCGAACGGAAATACACGCGCAAGGAGTTCTACGTGGCTTTCATGAACGAGCGGGCCTATTCGGTAAGATAATGATCCCCAAAATCCTCTAACCAGAGCCATGATGAGACATCATGGCGCTCGGCGCTGCCAGGCCATCATGCCTAAACAATTACCCGATAATCTTAGATCGGTATGAAATCGTGATCAGAATAGAAAGACCAGGATTTTTCTTGCGGATTTCCTTATCGTCACTGGGAATGGAAACCCCAGCAGCCCAAAATATAAGAAAGTGATATCCTATTTAGTTTAAATTCACTTTGCATCTGATTCACCCACGAATTAGAGTTGGTGGCGAGTCTTTGCATTTTGAATGTAGAGGTGATTTCTGCCTGAGCAAAACATGGTACTTTCACTAATTTTTTGAAAGTTTCTAATCTATTAGTTGTTGCCATTAAGTTAGACTTTCTGTAATGCTCTTGAAGATTAAGTAGTGGTGCTAGGGCGAGTCCAGACTCGAGTCCGAGCGCACTAGAGTTTTTTTACTCGATTTTCAAGAAATTTCATGTAATAAAAGAATGTTCTCGGTAGGTTTTCAGTTTTAAGTCAAGCGTCGTCTTATTGAATTGAGTTAGCAGCCCTCCTTTGTTTGATTCCTTGAAGGGTCCCGTGATGATTGCCTCGGCCGAGGGAGGCGTGAACATCGAAGATGTGGCGGCCAAGAATCCCGACGCCATCCACAAATTTCCCATCGACATCCATGAAGGTCTGTCCTTGGCCAAGGCCAAAGAGGCCGCCACCAAATTGGGCATTAACGCTAGCAAAGCAGATGAAGTGGCCCAAATCTTTGTCAACTTGTACAAGATGTTCGAATCGAAAGACGCCACCATGGTGGAGATCAATCCATTTGCCGAAGACTCGAATGGCACTTGTAAATACGATCAATATTTAATCTCAGAGAGTGATGATACTCTCACTGACGTAATAAGTTTCGGATCCAGGATTTCAATTCTTCGTTTTAGATTTCTGCTTGGATGCCAAACTCCGATTTGATGACAACGCCGATTTCCGTCAAAAAGAAGTCTTTGCTCAACGGGATTGGAGTCAAGAAGATCCCAGTGAGGTGGAGGCGGCCAACCATAACCTGAACTACATCGCCTTGGACGGAGACATTGGATGTATGGTCAACGGAGCGGGTTTGGCCATGGCCACCATGGACATCATCAAGCTCCATGGCGGATCTCCGGCCAATTTCTTGGACGTGGGCGGTGGAGCCACGGCACACCAAGTCAAAGAGGCCTTCAAGATCATTACCAGCGATCCCAAGGTAAGGAGGGGCCTTGCTCTCAATCAACGATAATTGGTTTCACACCTCTGAGTCTTGGAATTGCTCTAGGTGAATGCTATTATGGTCAACATTTTTGGCGGCATTATGCGTTGTGACGTCATTGCCGAGGGTATCATCGAAGCAGCCAAGGAGCTTCAATTGGCCACGCCCATTGTGGTTCGATTGCAGGTACAACCACCTTAACCTCCACTAGAACCTCAATTTAAAAAAGATCCTCGTGTTTCCCAAAATGGACCCTCAAAAAGTCCCCGTTTGGCCGTTGTACTGACGTTTTTGTTTGCGATTTGCCTCTAACAACTGTTTTTAACCCCCTCACCCCAAGGGCACACGAGTGGATGAAGCCAAGGTTCTCATGGCCGCTTCAGGCATGAAGATTCTGGCCGTGTCGGATCTGGAAGAAGCCGCACGAATCGCCGTCAAGATCTCTCACATTGTCGACATCGCCAAGGAAGTCGATCTAAACATTAAGGTCCGACGCGAGCGGGACGACGAGAAAACGCCCATTTATCTGCATTAATCATAATCCTCCTCCCACCACCACCCTTCCATTCAACCTCCCACTGAACATTAACAGCGACTCCATCAAATATGCATTCTTGATTTTTTTTCAAAGTGGATCCCGCATTTATGAAGACAATCCGAGAGAAACGTCAGAGGGTAATGTTTGATTTTCGCTGTTCTTGTTTTTAATGCGCTTTACGTACGTATGTGCCAATCGATAATGCTACATTATTGCTGCAAAGAGAAATAAGAGAGCACTGTGCAATCGCTTTTTTTAGCCTACAATTCTACGAAGGCGCGTGCTCATTCGAAAGCATGATAGTTAATCCCAAAGAAGTCATGTCAACCACATTTTTAATTAGCTTCGAGAAATCGGCAGTGATCTCGCAATTCATGATGTTAGTTTGACTACTTGTCTAATATGAAACATATATAAGCGCTTATCAGCTACGTTACAGAGCACATTTTGGATGTAAGCGAAAATTGTTGTCTTTTTATCAAGTTTTTTCTCATGCATGCTGTTCATACATTCCTACAAAACAAAAAAAATGAAAGATTGAGAGAGCTAAAAGTTTGCATAATGTACGGCTAATATATTGAAATTTGATCCTTATTATAATTAAAGAAAATTGTCCAAACATCGAAAAATTACACTTCGACTTCTGCATAATGATGGAGGAATTTGCCTTTTCTCGACTTTGTCTGAACACATTCCAATTCCAATCAGTAAATATTGTATCCCAAAAAGAAAGAAAAAAAAGGACTGAAAAGTGAAAAAGGAGCACATATTTTTTCAAAATTTTTAATGCATTCTATTGAATGAAGGAGAAGAACTGATGCACGTCCTGCCTGTATTCGTACGTGATATGCATTACGATCGGTTCAAGTACATACTTGTCACTAGACTTGTGTCGGAAAAAATGCTCAACGAACACAAAATTGTCCTGGATGTACCAACCTCAAAATCCACACGACATTTCGTCTCGCTCCCTTCTAAATAATCCATTATTTCTCGGGACACGAATATTGCTTTTTTGGTCGTGGGTCTTTTCCTCGAGTATTTTTGACGTGTGAATTGGTCACATGTCTCTTTCGAATCCGCTCGACCTGACCGTCGACTGTTTGAAATGCTTGCAGGGTACCAATGTGGACGATGCCAAAGTGATGATTGGGTCTTCTGGCATGAAGATCTTGCCCGTGGACAATCTGGACGAAGCGGCTCGTTTGGCCGTGAGGCTCTCGAATATCGTGGGCATTGCCCGAGAGGCCCATGTGGATGTGAAGTTTGAGATTCCCATCTGATCCTGTTCGGCGACGACGATGCAAGAACCTCCCACACCCAATCTCTCTCTCTTCTCTTTCTCTCTTTGTAAAGTTCGCTCATCAACCTCAAAAAACGCGAAAAGATAGTTAGTCACTGACTATCGGGCAAGGATCCCATTTTTATAGACATCCTATGCGACTCTTATTATTGTTTTGCTATTAGCGTATGTTCATGTGCTTGACGACACAATGAGGCATCAAATTGTTCCTTGTGAGAGGATTACGTTGACTCTCATGATTTTTCTCTCATTCAATTTCCTTCATTCCCAATTTCATTTGCTCTCTGTTCTTGACCACAAAAACCTGTTGAGGCTTCAAAGCCAGCGACAAGATAAAGGGTCGTTTTTTTCGAGAGTGAATGTATTAAGTTGCTCCTTTGAGCAAAATTCTGAGATCTTTTTGAAACGTGTTCTAGTCTCAATTTAAAGTTTTTCCTTGCGAAAGAACAAGATCCTGAAAAGTAGCAGAAGCAAAACGAAGTAAAGTTTACAGATAGAGAGATTTATAAATCTAACGGAAGATATATGTGTACATACGTACTGAAGATGACGAATTATGTGCTGCGAAATCTAAGATCAAAACATGAAATACACCGAATGAGAGTGGCTCCAAAAGGATTTGATTAGTCAAGAAGGGGTAAGCCAAGATTTGTTTAAATTTTGAGATAAACATGTCTAAGAGATCGATTTTTTTGGCAAGATGAATCTGTTTCCGTATGGGAATTCCAAATTTGGCAAGTCCTGTCACTAAATCTGGAATACGAACAAGGCTCAACATCAATGATTGCATCAATGATCTTGACTTTATTTGCAAGTAGTTTTACGTAATTTGATCAAAACCATAGGCTCCCTAAGCTACACGAAATATGGTTTACGTTTGGCACTGTGGAGGGTGCTTAGAGGGTGTTAGCCTCTACCAAATATTGGACCGATTCCTCTTTATGGAATTATAATGCGTTTGAGTTGTTTTTGGTTAATTCTATCAAAATTTTCCTTATAACTAGGGTGCCAGATCACAACGTGTCTGAACTTTTAGAGATAAGGTCCCCCATTCATCAAACGAACTTTATGAGACTTTTGCCATAATTGGTCCTTTTCCATTCTTACTTGCGTGTCTGAAACATAGAAGCCATTTAAAAGTGACAAAAAGTCCGGCAAGTATTTGTTCCCATTGCCAATTAAATTGAATTTTGATACTGTTTATTGCCAAGGCCACTTGAGCATTAAAATGATAAAGATAGAATATAGTTATAGATCGTAAAGAAGAATCGAATAGTTCGCGGATTTGTTGTTAAACAAAGTTTCATATTTGCTGGTCCTGAAAGATCTGTAAAGGGTGCTTAACTTTACGTCTGGTAATTTAGCAAAACAGTTTGTATCCTAAAGAAGACCGACTCTGATCTCATTTTAATCAGTCAGCCCAAGATAATAGCTATTTTCATTCCCTTTACGTACGGCATACCCATGCATGACATATTTGCTCATTGTTGCCTACGTATTGATCTATTTATACACAAGTGTCCCTTCCAAGGCCACTGAAGATATCCATGTTTCCATTCATCAACTGGCTTTACCGATTTGGAACGCTCCGCGTACGTATTCGCTATGGTGCCACCACGAGTAGTTTCCCATGGGAGAATGGTGCATTTTAAGGTCCAAGATATTCACCTTGAATAAATCATCACCGATCATCTCTGTTGGAGGCTGGAGACTAGTGGCTGGATCCAAGGCAAGGAGAGTGCTTTCAAATAAACATTTCAAATTCCACGGCCGTCTGGACCGGGCATTAAACAAAACCCTCTTTTCATTTGATTTTCTCTATCTCAATTGAACTAAGTCTGGGCACGCATTCAAAGGTGCTAGACACCATTGGAACGAACACCATGTCCTTGGGTCCAAGATCCAACTACGGCTGGCACGCCTTGTCCTGTGGTCCCATGGACTTGTCCCCTCGTTGTATTCGAGCCTTCGCCACTCCAGCATCGTCCAGTGAGGACTCATCTTTGTCGTTGCCTCCGTCTCATCGAGAATGGCTGCCGTGGATTGCTCCCATCTTGATTGTCCTGACCCTGATGACCTTCCTGGCTAATGTTTTGGTGCTGTTTGTGTTCTACAAGAAGCCCAAGATCCGTATCCATTCGAATCTGTTCATGGTGGCCTTGGCCATGGCTGATATATCGGTGGCTACTCTGGTCATGCCACTTAGGCACGTAACATCAGCCGCCTCGTTCGTCATCATTCCCACAACATTGACGAGCATCGCAGCCTTTTTCCATTCAACCTTGACCCTCAGTCCTGTCTGATGAAGCAATATTCAGCTTTTGAAATGGTGTATACCTTGTGATGCCGTCTCTAAATGCTTGAAGTGCCGTTAGTTCTAGGAAGGATTGACCTGAGACAATCCTCCATTCAACCCCTTGGTTCCTGTCCCCCTTTTTGTAGTTCTGAACAAGAGCCACTGACTACGTGCATTGCACAATGTACAACTTGATCATGTGAAAGGCTCGAATGTGAATAGTGCGTAGGAGTGTATCGAGTTGCATTGGTAACCACTGATCCGTTCAATAGCTCTTTTCCCGAGCTTTCAAAGGCCGGGGACGAAAAGCAATGGAAAACAAGACTGACGATTCTCTCTGGAGAAGAACAAAATCTTGGCTCAATATATGGTCCATCGAATCAATTTGTTTTCTCATTTATTCTCGCACCTTCATTGAGAGAAGGATTTGAAGATGAGCTGTGAGGTCTATTGTACTGAATATTAACGCAATTCATATGGCTCACATTAGAGAGAGACTCTGTACGTAGTATGTACTGTACTGTACTGCACGTATGTACGTAACTTGAACGATCGA
The DNA here is from genome assembly GCF_007210705.1 of Tigriopus californicus. NCBI lineage: Eukaryota > Metazoa > Arthropoda > Copepoda > Harpacticoida > Harpacticidae > Tigriopus > Tigriopus californicus. The sequence continues at coordinate 194,956 of NC_081443.1, forward strand.
GTACATCACCTGTGTTGTAATTGAATGCCAGAATATCAGAGCGGACCGACCATCTGCGGGGCCATCGTTCGGGTTGAATGGAAAGTGGTGAGCTCGGCCTTGTTTTGGTTGCTTGTCGTGGTGGCTCAGTATTTACAAATACATCAATCACTATGCGTGGTGGTTAGGGCCTCATTTGTGTCGATTCTGGATTTTCTCGGACTGCTATTTCTGTACCGTGTCCGTGAACTGCCTGGTGAGTGTGGCTTTCGATCGATTCCAAGCCGTCCTTTATCCCATGAAATATGCCCGAACGACCAAAACCACGCTCCAGGTACAACAAACGCATGTATGAATCTATTATTAATTGATCTATTTATCAAGTGTCCACTTCTCGGTGTTGGTGGTAGTTTCGATGGTTTCATTATTCCTTAGCCTTAAGCAAGCAAGCAAGCAAGCAAGCAAGCAAACAAAAATGTGGATCACACATTCTTTGTTGATCCCTCTTCCCACGAACCATTTGGCAATTAGGACATTGGTCTTATTGGCAACTGCAACCAGGCAAATTTAGCCTGAACCTCGCACATGTTCCACATACCATAACCAGACATAACTCAAAAGCTGCCAAAATGGAATATTTCCAATGAACAACGTAACATATACATACGCAGACTGGATCTTCAGTGACTCCAGACTCCAGCTCCTCGAAAAGGAAACGACAATTTCTGTTCCAAGTCTCAAATTGGACCAACACTCGTAGTTTTGAAACCACAACCAGACCGTTCGACGACATCGGTTGTTGCCTCATTGATTGTTGCTGCTATGTATTGCCGTGCTCTTCCGTGGTTGTTGCAGGTCAGTCATAACCTGATTGTGACCTGGATGGTGAGCTTGTGTCTGATCTTTCCCCTGGTCTTGACGTTCTTAATTGATCCCAAGTCGATCAACTATCGGGAGTGCTCGATCACGTTTAACGGCCGAATGGGATTCCTTTTCTACACGTTCGCCGTGAGCTTTGCTCTCCCATTGATGGCCCTGATTGCCATTTATTGGACGATTTATGTCAAGACATCCTCGTCGTCGTCGTCGTCTTCGTCCCTGATCAGCTTCATTTCTCCTTCCACAAAGAGGAGGAGGAATAAGAAAAGAAAGAAGAACACAGTCAAACCCATCACACCAGTCCTGGACCAGGACCAAGCCCCAGCCCCAGCCCAAGCCCAGGACCACACCAAAGGACGATTCGAAGGATCTTCTCCTCCAACTCAAAGTCCGCTGGGATCTAGTACCTCGCCTATCTCGTCGGAGATCGTCATCCCGGGTGAAGGTTCGTCTCCATTGGACAACCGACCGGACTCACCGGACATTCAGATTGACGCCAAGAAGAACGAACCGTAAGTACATAAGTACTTCCGAAAAGAAATGCTTATCTTGGAGAGTGTTGATCCCTGACATGTCTTTCCTGTAGTGTTCAGTCCTCAACAGAGGTCCGTCCGTTGAAAAATAAGTCCTTCGAAGTTCATTTGGCGCGGGAGCATCGCTTGGTTCGCATCATTTTTATTGTGGTTTTGGGCTATGTGGTCTGTTGGTTGCCCTTTTGGATCTGTTATCTGATGATCCCACTCTGTCATTTGGATTTCTGCCAAAGCATTCATCATCAAGGGGGCCTCGTTTTGTTCTGCCAATGGTTGGGTTACTTCAATTCTCTGGCCAATCCCATCATTTATAATGCTTTCAATCGAGACTTCAAGAGCGCCCTCAACGAGATTGTCGTCGCCATCAACAATCGAAATCCATGAACATCAAAGGAGTTTGTATTTGTAGTTCTTGTAGGCCAAGTGAACACACATAACTTTCAGAAAAGTAATTCGGATTTGTAGTAGAATATTTAGAGTTATGAGTGGATGACAGTGGCACAAAGTCATACGAGACAAAATCAACCATTACAGACAAATCATGAGACCTAGTATAGTACATAGTGTGCCGAGATGTTGAGTAGTTGTACTCTTTGGTCTTGAGTGTTGTTTGCCAAATCGGAAATATATGTGATACAACATTTGACATTCCACGTGTTTTTTTTTTTGAGCACGGAAGGGACTTCAATATTATTTGTCATTGGTTTTCACTTTGTTCCCGACCGATGATCACATTTATGGCGGTGACAAAGCTGATCGACCTTATTCCATTCGACACGATCCAGGTTGCCAAAGTTCAGTTCGGGATACATTGGAACATGGGAACATTGGTACAATAACATCAACGAAGCGGGGATAGAGGATAATAAAGCTCCAATTCATTGGACCGTGTTCCATGATGTGACAATTTGTAGCACCAACACCGCCAACCAACCCTAACTTTTGTAAGTCTTTGTATTGGTGGCCACCCGGTCTGTGGATATATTCCACTGGTTTGGATCACTGAAGGTCATTCGCGATTGGTGCACTACTCCAATTTCACAGAGCTGAGCACAGGGACATAATAACAACATTGAAGAGGAAGCGATGAGTGTTCCAGGTTCCACTTGGGTGTTCCCACTTTGAAATGGGAGCCCAAAATAGAAGACGATTTGCTCCTGAGGAAGTGGTATGGATTGCCGCTGGGTGCGAATCGTCTGAAAGAAAGAAGAAACAAATCACAATAAATCATCCACGTTCCATATCACTTTTTTGGGGAAGGAGGGTGTTGTTGCACTCGCGCGAAGACTTGGCCGGGTTCATTTATATTCTTTCTTAGATTTACCAAGGCCGTGCTAGAAATAATAGATTTTCCACAATATGGTCCAAGCCTCTTCAGGATCTACGAGAAACTTTCTGACAGATTGGATCATGGCCCATGCACCACCGTTTCGGTGGGCTTTGGAACAAAATCGGTGACAAATGAGGAAAGTTCAGATGATTTAAGAAAATATAATGGCTTCTCCATGAACATCGCAATGACCTCTCTTTGGTGGGTGCCCTTGCCTGATAGTACTCAATGCGAAAATGGGGGCGAGGTGTGTGTGTGTGTGTGTGCGTCACTACTCCATGTGCTGGAAACGTTCTTCTTTGCCAACGAGCATAACACTTGAGAGGCGTTTCTCCTTTGCCGCCCACCCCCTTTGACTCCCTTTAGGCACAAGTTTAAAGTGCATCATCATGGCGATGGGGAAATCCCACGGATAAAGAGTGACCTTTTTGAGTCATAAAATTCAAGTGCAGGTTTTACTCGTCCTCCTCCTTGAACCGCGCAATCTACTGAAATGGGAACCAGTCATTTGGATCATTTTCCTCGACTGGCAGCACTTTTTAAAAGACGCGAGGACCAGTGCCACTGTGGATCCTAATTTTCTCACATTGCATCTGTAATTGCCCTAGGGCCTCATCATTAGATACTCGTTCCAGGAGGTGCCCAAGAAAACGCTCAAGGCAATTCAATCTAAAAGCTTTCACGTGGATCACTTTTACGACCTGGTTTTATGACGGCTTTTCCTTGGACACGCCAAGCTTTCTTGAAGCAAAGATGAACCGGAAACTCCCGAGCTGCTTCAATCGTATGTTCAAAGCCAGTTGTAAAAGAGGTGTTTTTAAGGTAGACTCGTGCAATACATTAATCATATGTTTTGGGTGCGGCACCCTTGGGAGGGGACTTCGGCATTTCTTTCAGATGAGGCAGTTGAGAACAATTTCAATGAGCCAAAATGTTCTTCCTTTGGTATGGAACGGCTAACGATGCATCGTTCATAAAACAAGTCACCTTTAGGCAGTGCTCTAAAATTTGCTTCATTCAAACCTTGACGGCCTTTTCGGCGATCCAATTTCATAACGCGCTGTATGTGAAAAGTGGCCGGTTATGACGCACTCTGCTTTATCCAAACATCTCCAATCCGAACTGCAACGAGCAGGAGAAATGTCTCCAATTTGATGAAGCTTTTCTTCAAATTTGCCTATGCTCCTTGGATCGGTCCGAGGAAGGTTAGAGTCCAAGTTGAAATTCAAAGCTAGGCCATCATTGGCTTCTGGCACGATTCTGGTCTAGACTTTAGTTGCACGTAAAGCACGTAAAGCTTTCGGAGGCGACAGTGCCACTACCAGACTCTTTCGCGAGAAAGCACCCTCATTGGCCTTTGGCCTTCTCAGCCCTTTTTTGGTCCCCAAATTGATGAACTTTGGTGGTTGCCTTCTTCTCATTTCTGCGGGAGCCAACCCACGCAAAGTAGGGATTTGCAATTTTTGCTTCTACAGACATCTCAAATTCTAATCATTCTTGAAGTGACCTTGAGTGTTCCACAAGAATTTGGCAGCATTAATTGAGTTAATACATCGATGACATCACCTGATCAACTGAAGCTCGATTAACCTGATGAGACGAAATCGCCATTTCCAAACGTGAATCTGGCATAATAAAGCGCCGAAACTGGATCAGGTTCGTATTTTGCCATATTGGCTCAGACATTGGCATGCTGTGTGTTTGAGGGGAAAAACTTTGGAACAACATCCAGAGCCATCGTCATTTCCTACTCGAGTTATTGTTATTACTGTTGGCCCCTACCTACGGACGGCGAAGACTTGACATATGTCAGACAAACCGGGGGAAATTACAGCCTTGTTCTTTGAAAACTTGGACCAATCTTGCAAATCTACTTTGGAAACTAGCTCATCCATATTTAGAAGAGGGAAGAAGAGATCATGGAACGCAGAACTTGTCAAGGAACTAGTTGACTTCCCACATATCGTACCTGTACAGGCAAATGAGTTTCGTGGGTTGTCTTTCTATTGGATGGGCTTCAGATGAGGGACTGATCTAGGTTCAATGAGTATCAAGTTGGATTATTTGAATGAACGTAGGTCGTTGACAAGCCCCGACATAAGCAAGTCAGCAGATTAAAGAAACATATTTCATAGGAAAAGTTCTGGTTTTGTCCAGGACTCAAAACAAAAAGATGATCCAAAAAAGGCTGAAAAGTTTGTCTTTCATTTTAATTTCAGGGTGACTTTTGAGATACTTACTTTTAACCCTTGGCGTATGCAATGGAACCCGTTTATATCGCCTCCGATTATATAGTCTATTCGCTTTTATCGTCGTTTTTTCAAAATCTAGATTCATTTTCATTTTTTTAATTTGAAATGACTCCGCTTACAACGTCGCCTCACTCCGGATATATCGTCATTTTGAGACAAGTTTATATGCACAATTACTTTTACTCAAATCTTTCGTTTCTGATTACAAACCACAGCTAAGCCAGCTTGTTGCGTGAAATGTTAAAAAATATTAACCTTCCTTGTCAATTAGATATCGAAAACAAACACTGAATACAGAAAAAATCTGATCACCCTGCTTGTTCATTTGGCCGCCACTCAAGCCGAATTCAACTTGGTCTTGAGTTTGAATGTGTCTCCAAAACATTCCATGATCGTTTCCTTGGAAATTAAAAGAAGGTTTCAAAAGTTGGAGCTGCTTTTGAGTTATATATCATTGCAACACTCGTACTTATTTCGTATATAACGTCGTTATGCACCTGTTAGAGAATATCCGGATATATCGTCAATCCGAATATAACGTCAATCCGAATATATCGTCAATTTGGCTCGGTCCCGAGGGCGACGATATAAGGGGGTTCCACTCTACTAACAACTAGGTTCTCTCTTATCCAATAGCTCTGATGGTTGCAATGATTTGTCCATTAAATAGACAAGTTCGAGGGCTAAGAGCTAAAAACTATATAAAAAGATGGGATAAAATCCCAAATTAATTATTCGCGGATACGACTGAATGATCGTTGAAATCGAATAAAAGCCGAGTTTCTCCTCTCCCATCATAAAGCACACTTGCCCGAACCTTCCAAAAGTTTGTCAACTGGCGTTGAGAAATTCTTTAATAGCTTTTCAATGCTTCAATTTTTCAAATTGTTCAATAATTCTCCCATTCTCTCCCAAATCTCCCAACAAACATATTATTAAAAAGACAAAGGACACTATTCTACGTGTGAGCAAGGAGATCAGGGTCGGTCAAAAGCGATTGAAGGATGCAATTTGTGCTCAAAAGGACATTTCAAACGACGGTCACTCAATTCCAAGTGTCAGCTGTTGGAAGCATTTAAGGAAATTGGTCTGTTGAACGGAAGTTCAATAAATAGCATAAATAAAACGACTCTTTTGAACGAAGATTGGAGCCTTTGGACGCTCTGGACCACAATTTACTTCAACAGCAGGAGTACATGTACTAAATGGCGGCAGCTCTTGAGGTTATGGTGTCCGCTTTTCCCCTGAAAATGAGCTAGTACAGTAGTAATCGAATGCCTCGATTGATCCGATCCCGGAAAATTATGCAGTACAACAGTAGGTACGTGATATTGGCTTCCCCCTTTCCCCTCGCAATTAGCCCGAGCTTGCCACTGAATGAAAAGATCACTTTGTGTCGATCACAACCCATGCCAGCCACCATCATGGTCGTGGTGTTGTTGTCGGCCATCCTCATTACATGTTGACAGGCTAGGTCTTGATCGATGAATCATCGTCCTCTTCTTCCTCTTGCTCCTCACCTCATGCATGTCAAGCTAAGTCAGGCCCATGAGAGCGTCTCAGTCAATCTCACGTGTGGAGGAACACTCGAGAGTCGGAAGAACTTTGGTCGGAGAGCGAACGATCCATCCCGCAGAAACCAAGAAGGGACCTCGACAACCACAACTAGACTTGCTGAGGCGACCCGTTCCACTTGGTCCCTGACGCCGACGTTGGATCCAATTTCTTTCGAAATATTGATAGAGATCTAAAGTTAGTATTGCCAATGGTTCCTAGGCCCTGGGAAAGAGCACCACCCCTCCTCCTCCTCCTCCTCGCCAAATTTCCCCCAGGATGGCAAGCGCGGGATCGATCGTGAAGATGGAGACTTGAATCGTCCCTATCTAATTTACGGATCGCTTTCAACTCACTAGGTTTCTTCCTTCGGAGGGAAATGTGAAAATGCAAGTCTTGAATAGATTGGGGAGGGCCCCTTTTATCCATCCCGACGTGTGTGCATGTATATGTGGACGCACATGTAGGTACATCCAAAGGCGCAGATGTCGCATAGAGTGCCGTTTCAGCCTCGTTTGATCTCACTTTAAGTCTGTCGTAACCATTTGAGGGGGATGAAGCTTAAAAAAAGAAGAGCAAGGAAGACAAGCCAGCGGTTTCTCACTCTACCTCAAGCTGGGCATGATAACTATGATGTATTGTTTGTTTGTACGTATGTATGTGTGTATGATTGGTTGATGACTTAACTCTTGCTTCTTCACGCTCCCTTCAAGGAAGATAGCTTCCTACTTGCCTCTCGTATGTAAAATATATTCATATGAAAAGTGAGAGGGAACTTTGGATCCTTCATCTCCTCATTTCAAATTTAAGGGACAGCCCAACGAGGAGAAACTTTTGAGCCAGCACAAAACACCGCGGCCCCAACCTGATTGGAACACACTATTATACTTCTTATGCACCCTAAAAAAAGGGTAAGGCTATGGTACTATGGTATACTACTACGTAGATTATACCTACATGTATGGAAATTTGTCATCTACAACCAATGATATATATATGACCAAGGAGTAGTCTTTTTTCCATTGCAATTTGGAAGACAAATCCTTGTCAAGTGAAAGTGGCCCTCAACCTTCGTCATCCCAGGCCCACCAAGCGTGAAAAGTAGTCCTTTGACGAGCAAGTGTGACACAATTTGAATTTTTTGACGCTCCAATCTACATTGATGAGCTTCTTCGGTTATCACAAGGCCTGCTTCTCTCCAACTTGACACCCAATATGACAAGAGTGGATCGACCTTGCTCTGTGGTTCGAAACCAGTGCATGAGCGTGTGTGTTTTCCCGGTGGAACCAAACAGGAGTGGGAGAAGGAGGAGACCAAGGTCGTCGATATGTACGTACGTCGTAGGTGGGCCTGATTTCCTGAAACTCTCGCCACCGGATATGGGAAAGTCACATAATCCGTCGAGCAAGTTCTTCAAAGCCAACAAATACAATGTTCTGTACCCCTGCCTCCCAAGTCAAACTATCACTGAATGTCAACTTTGGGATTGCTACCGGGTTCTAATTTTAGTTGGGAATAAAGACCTAAATGAGTAGGCACAGCCAAGACGATCCAATTTGTGATGCAGATAAGACTAACCATACAGAACTCCATGGACTAACCTGCTTGTGAATTTGAGTTCGAAAGAAGTCCCGACGTGGGTTGAAAATTAAGGCTCACATTATCTAGTCTTCTTCATTTTGTAATCAGCCGCTGTTATTATTATTGTTAAAAAAGTCACCTATTTCCAATAGCGGTAAGGAAGAACAATGTCGACTGTGTGAAGACACCTCTATTTATCCAAATTCTCACGATTGCATTCCAAGCAATCTCATCAATTAGCGAGATGTGGAAGGAGGAGGAGAAGGAAGACGACGGTCTAACAAGGATTATCGTGGTATCGATGAAATGAATTACCTAGGGCCAAAATTAGTTTCGAAAAAGCTCCTATCAAACCTGTTTTAATCGGCTATCGTCTTGACATGAAATATTGGAGACCCGTGTCTGGAGCTTGATTTGTCTTCAATCCAATTCAAAGAAAAATGGGGGGGTTTTCCCACCTTTTCATCGCATTTTGTCTAGGATATTATTCCATTAATGGATCATCCGAGTGGTTTGAAGATTATCGAACTTTATCCTCTTCTCCTTCAGTGAGGCTAAAAACCTCGGGAATTCTTCATTTCATCTGCCAAAGGCCCAGTTCCTTTAAGTCCAAACAACTTTGAGATGGCGTGCTTCGGTTCTTAAAAAGCTGGGTAGATCCATTTCAAAGACCAAAAATACCCAATCTCTCATACACAAACGCCCTTGAGCCCATCTTAACCCAAAACCAAGGCAATCGCTCCCTTGATTTGGAACCCTCAAAAGCGTTCGATTATTCCCCATCTTTTTGTCGGGCCCAATGTCCATCAAAACAAAGGTATTGAAACCTAAGTGCCTAGCTAGCCATGTCATGTAAAAACCATGTGTACGTAGTGGGTGTGCACTGTTTATGTTGTACCTTTGAGGACGTGGACTCGTATGCTCTGGCTCTCGGAATTGGAAGGTAGACAAGTGAACAGACCACTATGACTGGCGTTGACTTTCTTGATGAGTAACGAGCTCAACGTGATCCCAGGTCGAGGATGGTTTTGGGCAAACTCGATCCGAAGGTTTGAATCGTCATAGTTATCCGTGTTAATGTAGCCACGCCCTTGACCCCCGTTGCTCCAGAGGTTTCGACGGCGGTGGTGGTGGCCTTTGGAACCCGAGGATTCTGACACTTCCACCAGCTAAAAGAAAGAGAGGAACAAGTGGAGGATCAAAGAATGTGCTAAAGGTGGGAGAAACAAAAGGAACACACTTCCACAGAGAGAGATTCGTCCACTTGGCTTTGGATCAGTTCCAAAAATGTCTTAAGGACAATTCAGGCGAAAAGACTTGCCTTAAGAGCACTAATTGAATCTTTCTGGTGACCACTTCTTGGCATCTCAAGATTGAAACTAACTTTAAATTAGGATCCTGGTGGAAAGGGGGCCTTGAAAGGGAAGGGCCTCTTGAAAAGTGGGGAATTCAATTGTCAACGAGATCTTTCATTGGAACATTGGTAGTGTGAGTGTCATCTAACCTTGCAGTAGATAAGGGATTCCATTGAACCGATGATTTAATTTCTCAACTTTTGATTAAGCCAATCATGTGTCTATCCATGGCACGAAATGTCATTCTAATTTTTTCAATGAGAATAAACTTGAACATTCTACATGCTTCTATGACTTTCAAAATAGATACTAATTCATTTGGAAATTAGAATTATGCAGGTTTTAGGATCAATTCTAGTAACCGATGAAGATTAATGTGCATTTTGCTAGCAAGTTAAACAAGCCTTCGAGAATCCCGGTTAGTTCGCAACATGAAATCTCCCTCCTTTCATTATTCAATTAACTTTCCTATAATATTAGTAGAGTACGTTGATGCTGCTATCCGGTAGAATCTTTCGGATTTCAAGTCAGATTTGGACAAAGTCTTAAAAAGCATTCGAGGGGTAACGATTAAACGAAGTGCAATCTTTCATGTTAATAGCAACGGGGATGACGGCCCTTGTACTCTTTGGTAAAGCTCGTGAAAACCCAAACCATAAAAAAAGAAGAAAATTTGAAGACAGATCATTTCAATAAGGGCGCTTATTTGCAACGTCATAAAGCCCAAACAAGCGACCTTCGCGGCCAGATCATCGTCGCTTCTGTTCATTTTAGTCATATCTAGAGGGAGCATTATTTTCAACGTCAGGTAGCCCAAACAAAACGGGAAGAGGCACGGTAGATTGCTAAATAAACTACTCGTGGCGTGCCGTGGAAGGGATTTCTTTTCTGGACATTATGTGACCCAGGTCGCTAGTTATACATAAGATTTTGAAAGAATTGACCAAAAACAATACAAGCGCATTATAGTACAATAAAGAGAAACCGGCCCAATCGGCCCTTCATTTGTTAGAGGCTGACTCATAAAAAGCGCCCTCTGAAGTGCAGAACGTAAACCATAATTCTCGCAGCGAAAGGGCGCTATGATTAGCAAATAAAAAGGAATAATATCACTGATCTTGAACTCGTTTCTCTCTCTTTTTAATTTGATTGACGTGTTTGCTTTTATTCCGCCAAAAAGGTAAAAGAGCCAGCTTCAAAAACAATGAAAAGCCTTGTTTTGATTCAAGATAAGCGTGGAATGACGTTCTTCGGCTTTTCCTTTCTTTGATAAGTGCTCTGTCTCACATGCACAAGTGAAGTTGTCCATCCACTGAATTTTGTCTCAGTTTATTGCTCTTTCAAGGGTTTTAGTGCCCTCTCATTTGCGGTCAAGTAATGGCTAAGTAAATTTGTGACAATGCGCTGGGCTGGTTTCCCCAGTCAGTCAATTCGGCCGACAACATGCAAGAATGAGTTGTTCAAGTCTGGAAGGGTGCCTTCCACTTTCAAAGGTTGAAGATATCGCACGCATGCACTTTGTACAACAACAACAACCACCACAACACGGTAATAAATTGCCTGCTGTTTTGGAAACGTTCATCACGTATGCTTGAGTTAATCCTTGAAGTGCTAAGACATTAGGAATGGCTTTCCAATATAGCGCTAACTCAGGGTTTCAGTTCTGCCTCAAACTAGGCTTGGAAATACATGATTCTTTAATTCTTAGAGCAAAGGTCATTTCTGTCGGACCTCAAAAGTGCCTTCTCATGAGGTGAACAACAGACAGGTCAGTTGGATGGATGTGCAATCAGATTGGCCTTTGGGCTATTTTTTGAGGGAAACCAATGCCTTTTGCTCCCCAGGAAGAGGATCCCTCTTTGGCACCCTTGACCGGTTCTTTGGTAGGTACACGACTGCTTGGTTGGATGGTTGGGTAGGACTGGATGAGATTACCTTTTGATCTTGTTTCCAAAAGACATAAGCTGGTGGATCCGGACTGATGACCAGGCAAGTTAAGTTGAGACTCGAGGCATAGTCCACGAACAAATCCTTCTCCCCGAGGATCTCCGTCCGAGGTTCTGCAAACAAAGTCGAAAAAAGATTAAGCCACAACCTCATCTTGCTCAAAAGACCAATTCAGACACTGGCCACGTACTTGACGGTATTATCACTTGACTATTTGAAACTGCTTTGGTTGGTTATCTGAAACTGGGATTACGGATTACTCCAAGTGCGGGCGCGGTATAGATAGTTATCCCTATATAATCAAGTATGTTTCCGAACTTTAATTGATAGGTGAGTCAGTCAGTCCGTGCTCCTTAATTACTAAACTCATTACATGCTCAATGCATTCAATTCCAATAAAGGGATAGCTGCGTTGGTTCGCATTATCAAGCCTTGTCCAACAGGATAGTTCCTTGACACCAGGAAAATAATAATCATAATAATGATAGAACTGACGAGAAGCAAACCCTCGAGAGCTGTTTTGACAAGCTTACTTACTATTAACTGTTTGGCACGAAGTCAGGTCTGGCAAACGCAAATTTGCGAGAAAATTGGTGGCTCTAAACTCGGCATGTTGATCCTGGCCTTTTCATTCAAAGCTAATCTTGTGCCCAGAGGAGACTTTTCGCCACTTCCTGATATGTCAACTCGGCGAAGGCCAAGAAACTTTGCCATTTTTCCCCCGTCGTCACTCTTTAGCTTGTGCTTCCTAGTTCGTGGGTGTTCCTCGTGTTCCATACAGCCTTGATTTGTTGAATCTGAAGAGTTTGGCCGTTTTTGTCTGATGTCTGAATGGCCAGAAGAGATATTTCAGGTAGCTTAGTATCTCCGTATAGACTTTGAGATGTTCCAACTTTGTTCCATTCGGGCCACGGAACGGATCTTGGCCGAAAGAAGCCATATTAATGCTTCGGTTAATTTATATTTGCACGACTGCCATGGAAAGTTTGTACTTCGCAACATCGCAAAGGCGAGCATTTTGGCGCACGAAAAGAGACCACAGTGAAAAAGGCGACCAACAACCATCCTGTTGCTTGAATTTTTTGAAATTCTTATCTTGACATTTTCATCGACAGCCTGACAATTGAATATCTGATTAAGCTTATGTTGCTTTATTTAAGTACGCTCGTGGCATTCAATTCATTTACTGACTTTAAGAGAAGACCTAAAAAACATCCAGACGGTTGTCAATTGGCACGGTTTGGCTGGGCCAAATTGAAATTAGAAATCGTATAAGCACATGACTGGGCCACGTCTACAGAATTGCAAGGCTTCCATGTTCAGGTGTGTGATTTAAATCATGTATGAAAGCCAACAGTCAGTCTCCTCCTCAGCAGTGAAGGCCAATAAAGACCATCGAGTTAGACGGTAATAAAGAGACTTCCGGGGATCGTCCTTAATGAATGTCAACCAATTATTGGAAACGGATCACTGAGCTGCATCTGCTCATATCGATATATTCCTATCCAGAATTGACAGGCTGGGGAAAAGGTCTTAATAATCTCCGAGAAGGTCGAACCGATTACCATCCGAGAGAGAGGGAGACATCGTGGCCGGTGAAACGGTAAAACTAGCTTGCCCAAAACCTAATCCAAAGGCATTTAAAAACCATCACCGATGGCCATTGGAACAGAGAATCCCCTTGAGAAATCAAGTCCCAAGTATTTTCGTCTTCGTTCATCCAGAAAAAAAGGGGGAAAGGGAAAAGCATCAGGCGAGTTAATGCAGAGATGCGAGACACGAGAGGCGAAAAAGGCCGCGGTGAATGCAGCACTCGCAGGACTCGTAGCACGAGCTTACCAGCCGTAGTGCCAGTGGTAGCATTGGCACTGGATGGTGCGGGTCTTGCCACTTGCCATAAAAGTTGATGATGTCGCAAAGAACAAAAAAATAACCCACTGCACGTCCTCCGCAGCCTCTTTGCTTTCAGGTGTTGTCATCACGACAATGCGTCTTGCTTGGACTGAGAGAACGAGGCAGACACAGAGACAGAGATGCACACTGCAAGGACGTACTCTTCAATAAGCGCTAGCCATTTGACACACGGCCAGAGTGTCCGTCGAACTCAAATATAAGACCCACTCATCTTATGCCATGGCAATTAGATGGGTTTTCACACAGGTGAGGTGAAGAAACTCATTAGGTTCCTGCCTAACTTTGAATGGCAATATATCCTCCGATAAGCTAGGGCGCGGGCGTGGCGCAATGTGTAATTGCGGCGGTGCATTTCTCGCACTTAAAATGCCATCACGTGCACAGGATGCAAGCATGAGCGTTTCACTGTTCCAGCAACATGCAGGCTATGGGGGAGATGTCCGGTGGAACAAACTTGCTTTTGCACAAACGCACTCACACACTCACACACTCACTCACTCACTCACTCACGAATGAGGCGGAGGTCGGCCAAGTCTTTTGATGATGAACGACGCACCACCCGAAACAATCCAAGGCCAACCTCGAACAATGATAGCAATCAAATAAGAACCAAGTTATGAGCTCGGTTGTTGTGTCTCAAAATTTGGAACATCCGCAATCCTCCACAAAGAAGACGAAGGCAGTAAGGCTGGCTTATCCTCCTCGCCCAAATTCAAGGAACGCGGGACCTTTTTGTGACTGGGAAACACCCGAAATGCATTTGATTGGCGTCCAGGTCATTTTCGAATAGATAAAACTCAGACTGGGTTCAAGGTAGATCCTGGTGCATTCGACAGTTATCTGTTTGGGAATAGGCTGGGGGAACCTCATATAATGATCGTATTCCAATAGATATAAAGCCTCACTAGAGAGTCTTGATCTGGGCTGGGAATAGTGGATAGTATCTATGCCGCAGTCATCTTTCTCACTGAATTGTTTTGTGGATTCTCATGACGAGAGGAGCTGACTCGACATTCGTCTGAGTTTGTGGCCATTTCATGAAATTGCATCGTAGCCATTAAGAAAGTGCTTCTTCACTTGCCATTAGTTGTCTGGTTCCAATCTCGACTTCATGGAATAGCTCAGATTCCCGTGAGAAATGCCTTCTCCCGGCTCACGGTGCCGGGTGTCATGGAAATTTGGACCAATTTGGAACTGAGTGATCCATTCTCGCTTTGAACACGGGCTTTTTCCTGCCACGAGTTCATTGCCTAGGGTGTGTGCATTTATGATGATATCTTAGACCGTTTTCTCGCTAAGGGCAGCCAACCAGTTAGGCAGCCAATTGTTATTGCTGATCTCTATCAGAGCTACCATTGCGACTACTCTCTTGAACAGGAGTAAGAAAAAACAGCCCCGGATCAAGGCCAGCCAGGGATTCAAGTCAAAATAAGTGTATTCCACTCGAGATAGTGAGTGACCTCTGAAGGTCCTAGGAGCTTCTTAAGAGACCAAAAGGCAGACCAAATATCACTGAATGACAATCTTTAAGCCAACATCAACTTCTCTGGCGACATCAAAATTGAAGGGTTTTTTGTGGTAGGAACCGGCCAGTGGTTGGGCCTTCTTTGAGTGTAGATCTCTGCTAGCCACGCCCATTAAAGGTCTGGAGACATATCTTCCAGACGAGTAACCGCTCAGTGCACTTAATCGATGAGGCTTGACATTTTTTTTCTTTCTTTCTTAAAGATACACTATTCAGAAAGTTTGCCTTGGAGGGCATTCTCAAAAAGCGGATTTGATAGGCCTGGTTGATCCTGAGGAATTTCGAAGCTCCAGGTTTTCTTATCCCAATCTCCAAGAAGCGAGATTATTAGACATTCCAGCTTATTGTAAAGTCAAGTCTGGGTTCAACTGCGCAGTCACTTATTATTCTATGGTAGATTACTCAAAGAAAATTCCCAAATTGTTCGTCTTTTCTGTCAAAAGGTCTTTTAAGTCGAGCGTTTTGGGAATAGAGGTCTTTCAGTTGGTTGAGCATGGCTCATTTGAATTCGATTCGTTAGTTAGATGGGTACGAAAATGTCCAATTACTAATTACGAATGCAGGAGGAAAACAAGCGAATATGTACCGTATTAGTAGGCCCCTTTGGGACATTGGAGCCAATTTTGAATAGAAAGCCTCTACAGGGGTAAATTATCAATCCAATAACCGATTTAAGAATATTCCATGTCTATGGAGATCTATTTTTGAATGACTTTTGACCCGATTTTCCTGGCATGACACATCGAATTCGATCTCTATCGGAAATGCGAATTATAGACTAGTTGTCATTTTTCAAGCAGTCAAGCCTTCGACAAAAGTGTTCCAAAGTCCCAAACTTGAAATAAGGCTGCCAGACGAATGCCAAGCCATTTCTTTTCTTTCAACAAAAGGCCAATGTTTTTGCTTCTTTGCTATAGAAAACAAAGTAGAGTTTGGTACTCGTAAATGTCATCCTGTCTAATGGCCAGTCTCTCTCATCTTATGAGAGGGACTGGCTGGC
Organism: Tigriopus californicus; assembly: GCF_007210705.1. NCBI lineage: Eukaryota > Metazoa > Arthropoda > Copepoda > Harpacticoida > Harpacticidae > Tigriopus > Tigriopus californicus. The sequence continues at coordinate 210,806 of NC_081443.1, forward strand.
TGCTCCGACGAGTTTTGATCCAATATTCTCGTTCCCAGCGAAGGCTGCCCATGGTACATTGGCTGCGTTTGTCGTGCATCCTTGAAACTTGGCCGGCTCACTCATTGTCGAGAAGGAGGTCAGAGATAACAGTTGATTCAGCATTGAGTCGAACTCCACGATTATCATCATCGTCATCCTGGGCTCAGTCGAGATGGAACCCAATTCAAACGTCAATGGGATGATCGCCCATCCCCTGTATTACGCACATTCACTCTTACAGGCGTCCTTTTTTGTCTATGATGCTGTATTTTGTCAGGCTGGCCTTTTGTTGCCACCGTTGGGGTTCTTTTTACTTCGTTTCTTTTGGCTAGCGTCGAAAAGGAGCCTGCAGGGAATTCAGACTTTTTTCACCGTTTGAAAGAGAGAAAAAATGGAACTTGATACTTTATCACATTGATCGTTTGAGCACAAAAGATCCACTTGGAAATGGCCTGGCGGCCATTATTGGTCATATATCGTGATTAATTGACAGATTTTTCACTTCCAAATCCCCCCAAATGGCCGTGAGTGTGAGGCAATCCACGCACTGTCCAAACTTCGTCATCTGACCCATAAGCGATGACGAAATGGGAACAGAATCGTCTCGTTTTGTATTGTGTCGTTACGTTTTTGAAACCGTTTGGGTCGCTTCGTGACATGATCCCTTCTGGTGGGTGATGGCCAAACGGACTCAATTGCAGTAATTCCATCAGTGGATCCAAAATTGGCCATTTTAAGGGCTGACAACACATGGAAACAGGTCGAAAATAGTAGAAGTAGAAATAACCTTAAGTAAAAGAGGTGGGGGTGACATGTGAATCACAGGTCCGGGTTCAATCAAAACATGTTTCACAACTTTTATGAGCTCGAGAGAATCTTGCTTAAGGCATCTAATTCTCTTCGTCAGCTACACTAATTTCTTAGATAAAAAGAATTACTTGTGCGTCATGGATGGCGCGTGCTCTTTTCCTCTTTCTTAAAGAATAAGTAACACAAGTTCATACGTACTCGCAGATCAAGATTGGTATTCCACAAGGGTAGCCGCATTGTGGGGAGTACTAACTATCTTATGAGTCATGTTCCCACGAATATGACGCTTTGGCGAACAAATTCATGCCTTGAGAGCCCTTGTGATGCAACAAGAATAGTGGCAGTTATGAATCCGAACGTCTTACAAAAACGGCATTCCACCCCTGCTTTCATTCGAGAATGTTGGCCACTGCTTCCGAAGGGAAATAATAAACCTGGGTTGTTCCCTCTTCATCAACTCTGCGTCTGCAGGATTTGATGGCTACTACCGCTACTCCCTGCTGAAAAGGTTGGCCAGGTCTTGGTCTGAGATCCCCATGGGATTAAGCGAATAGAAGACAATGATGCATGAGTGGCTAGCTTCTTCTTCTTCTTCTTCTTCCTCTGCTTCTTTTCCCTATTCTTTGTGGGTTCCACTCTTTCTCCCTCTTTTGGGTTGGATCACCCATCCTCTTCAATGGGCAGTGATTACATAATACTTCCTGACTAACTAACTGTTCCTCGCACGAACTGATGATCTGGAATGGGAGAGATTTTCAGATAATAGAGTCACATTCATAGAATGTGCCACTGCCACCATGATTCTGGCCGTTGGATTGGCTCAGTGGTGGATGATAAAATTTTGAATGCTATTAAATTACTAGCTTGTTTTTTTTTCTCTCAAATGAAGTGTAGAAATTTTGGGCACATTCAATACGCTCATCCCTATTTCAAACGGGTTGATCCAGTGTCTAGGCGGTTCGTGATATTCACGTAAGACAACGTTTCAGAAAGATTACGTTGCTCAAAGTCCAAACCTGAGTTATCTTTCATTGGAGCCCTCTAGGGCACAATGGGAGAATTACTAGATGGCAAACACTCACAATGGTGAAGTGAAGGCTGAAGATGGCCAAATGGAGTGAATGGGCTCAGGGAATGAACATGAAGGGGAAAGGGAGAAGGAAACCAAGACGGGATCATCAACCATTTTGGCTTTGGGGTTATCGTTTGGCAGCTGCTACGATCCCGTAATGAACAACAACAGCTTAAAACATGTAAGGCTCGGTGAGGGCTCCGTCAGCACTGCAACCACCAACATTTTTTACCACAGTCACGAACGATTTTGAACTTAAGCCATCGTACCATTGGTTGGGTGTATCGAGAAAAGTCCTACCCTGGCCTCCAAGGGCTCGAAATCTCTTTCAAAGTCGATAATTGCTTTTTGAAACTTGCCTCCAGAAGGAAATTACTCCCATTAATATCGACTCCGTGGCGAACCTCAGGTACCTGGGTGTTCCAGCCCATGTTCCCCTACGTTTTGAAATAGTCTTGCCATTTGACCATTCGCCAAGAGTAAAAAAGTATGAGACATCGTTAGCTCGAATCAAGTTTACAACCTAAGGTTTGATTGGCCGAGAGAAAAGGAGAGAGGAATTGAAGAACAATTGTTCCCTCTTCGACGAAATGAAACGGTCAAAATATTCGGAAAAGCGGAATCAACATTTTCAGTCAAGTTTAGTACGGTTGTAATAGGCTTGCTTCCGGTATGATTTGGATGGCACTGATCCTGACAGATAAAGGCCGACATACGGAGGAAAAAAGTTTTTCTTTCTATTCTCCGCAACTCAGCCATTGCATTGCTCATCATTGAAGGTGGAATTCCACCGTCCTCGTGGACCAAATCCGTCCGAAAAGTTATTTTTGTACACACTTTGAGGAGCACTGGTGAACAATCAAATAAAAACTCATCACGAAGTGTTTCCAAATGCATTAGATTCGGGGTATTTGGATGCAATTGCATTATAGCTAATATCCCTTCAATCATGTGGCTCTAAAATGTCGCGAGTCCCGACCTGAATCTTGGATTGGGCGGAAATGGGTAGGACGTCATTTGCAATGAAGCTGATACACCTGATCAGATGTCCAAAGACACTGCCTAACCAATGACAAATACTCGAAACATGTTGCTTGCCAAGCCAGCAACTGAAGGACTGGCCTTGAGTTTCACCAGCAGAGAGAATCAATCTTAGCTCTAGGCATTAGTCTCATCATTTAATCCTCGAACCTCGATGGATCGCGTGAGGGAAAACCCATCTCAATGGGCGATTCCTCTCCTCTTAATGATATACAGTGCGTAGATGACAACAACGGTAACAAAATCCACACCAAAATGCTAGGGTCTCAAACCATTCAAAAGTATGACTCTATTTCATAAGCCTTTGATTTAGCTTTGTGACAATGGGCAAATTGTGACTGCAATTACGGAGGAAAAGGTGACACCGGACGGTGAATTATTTGTTTATGATTTTTGATAAATTCTGAAATTTTTGGAAGGTTTTTATCTGCTCAAAAATGTTGTTGTTTTTCTGGAGCGATCGAAAATTTAAAACGACATGGATGGCATTCCCAACCCTTCCCACGAAATTTATAAATAAGGCTAATGAAGTGAGGGAAACGCCGAAGAAAATGGAACACGGCACCCTGAATTTGGGTGTTGAGCATTGACAAACAGTGCAGCAAACTCCCACCGAGTCCAATTAAATGTTCAATAATTGAGCGAGTTGTATTACAAAGTTACAGAATGTGCCAATTTCGGTGTGATTTGGAAACCGCACTACCATTCTGCCTGACAATGATATTACCGTGTGCTCATAGAAACACGTACGTAAATGAAATTAAATTACAAATTTGATACATGTTTGGTTCACGTTTGTCTTTGCTCTTGGTCCAAGTCAGTTGAAACCATTTGGGAACATATCGGATCAATAATTCACACCTAGTCAGGTATTTGTTTTCTCCCTTCACTTCAGAAGAAGAAGAATTTGGCATCCAGACTTCTCAAAGGGTTGGCAATCCTTAGCCAAGTCTCTCTTTCTTCCTCTCTACGAGTATAATTGTTGAGCAACGCCTTCAACGAAAACAACCACGGAGTCCATTTGACCTGCCTGGGTAAACCCTAGAATAGAATCGTTTTGGACCCAGAAAGAGCTACTAGAGTGCCACGGAATATCCGGAGATAAATCCTTTCATATTCTACAGGGGAAATTGCTTGCATGGGTATTATGACTTCCATTTTCATGGCAAAGGAGTAAATGTAGTCAAACGCTATCGTTATGGCTCGAAACGGCTCAGCCAGTAATGTCTTGGTAATTATATGAGCAAATTAAGAACCAGGATCAAGATCATGACAAATAGCAAGAAATATCTTCAAGAACGCACTAAAGTCATTATCAAATGAATGACCAATATCTGGCACCACCAATTGGAAGTCGTAATAAGGGTTTCTTACCAATGGACATGTCGTTAAAAATGATTCGAAGAGTCCATCAGAGTATTTTTTAAGCTAAATGGCATATTTGGTATTTGCCCAATTGATGTGTCTTTGTATGAAATAAAAACACATGGCCATCAGTTTACGTTCTTTAGAAACACTTCAAGCGGCCGTTACCCAAGCTTTGATAACTTTGCACTTGGGAGAATTGTTAAACTAGAGGAGAAACATGTCTTACCTACGACGGAGAGCATGTATTTGTGGCTGTTGTAAGCGGGCTGGGCGTTGATTTGGCACTCGTAGATGCCTTCATCGCCATAACTGACGGATTTGATGACCAGGAACCACTCGTCCGAGTCAGGCTCGTGCAGCACCTTGAACCGACTATCACTTGTGTACACAAACTTGCCCACGGCTAGTAGACTCACATCACGGTGACGCACCCAAGAGACCTAAGAATGAGAGGAACAAAGAGAAGAAAATGAAAGGGGAGAAAAAGATCCGTGTCCATTGGTTTGTTCCCCGGGTGTATGTTTCCCCTGCATAACTTTGGTCGAGGGATTGGGAATCCCTTTGCTCAATGTCAAGAGCAGAAGTTCAAATTGTTCTTGGATATTCGAGCTCTACCTTTTTGTCCTTTACTTTATTGGGAAAGGCTGCACTCGAGGTAAAAGGCCGTGGCCACCATGCCTGGAAGGGCTTTTCGCAGGCAAATAGCCGGTGGAACATATCTATCCAATATTTCACGTTCCATTGCCTTTTCCGCTCCAGGTTTTCTTTTGTCATGGAGAATGAACCTCTGATTCGCCGCCCTAAAAGATTCTCTTAGTGTAACGACTACGACGACTACGACGACGAAGGCCATGAGGAAAACGACCACGACATTGGCGCCTGGATCTCCCTTGCCTCATTTCACTGCTTTTTATCGCGGACAGGGACCCGGAGACTTTTTGAATGCTGGAGTAACGAGGTAGACAGCCTTTGAGGTCGTCTCGATGAGTCTGAAGGCTGAACTACTGGGGCTCCTCAAGGTATTCACCATTGCCGAACTGGTTGGGTAATTTTCTAGGGAGCACTTTTTGTACAGTAGAACAACAGTTGGCACTTCGTTTCCCTACCATACCATAAAGCAACTTACGCACGGCATAAGAGCGTTAAGCCACACCAGAAAATTGGGAAGGTTACAAGTCGGCAAATGTGGTCGAATGTAAAACAAAACATTATTTCAGAATAACTGTCATAACAAGGCACTCTCTTTAACCTAATGATCAGCTAAAATATACACACCTCCACTCCAATCGGCGCCCTTAGGTCTCCTCAGTCCGTACTAAATTGCTTTGAGATCAATCGATTGAAATTTTGCAAAATATGGGAGTAGTTTCAAGGAAAAGTGGAACAAACAAAAGGATTTCAAAGGACACAGATGCATCCAAATGGTTCTAGATAAGCTTTAGTCCTATTCTCAAATCTCAAATGTCCGGTAATCCCATAGATGATATCACGAACACGTTTTCTCGAGAGAACCTTTGTTCAAGTCGATTAATGTTCTCATCCAGCCACTAAAACCTTACGAGGAAAATTTCATATTTCAGAATAAAGATCTGCACCTTACTTTCACTCCCCTCACTCAGTTGCCCACAATTTCCCAGATTCGTTGTACGTTAATCCAATATCCTGCCAAGGGATTTGATTTACCATCTGAAATTGTTGAGCTCCACTCGTTTCGAGTTTTGAATTTTGTAGGATTTAAGTTCTTAGGACAAAGAAGAGAGAAGAGAGACCTATTGAGAGGCATATTCAGCATAGAGAATAACGAATGGAACGAGAGTACAGAGTGTTTACTTGGCTCAAATAAATCATCTGACTTGTGTTGTACCATTAGCAGAATACAGAAAGCTACGAGGAGTGTCTGTGTGTATGTTTTTTATCTCATGGCAATGGTGGGAATAATATATGTTTATTCTATGCCAAGAGGCCCTAAAGTAAGAGAAAATGTCTCGTGGAACGACCTCTACTCCAGAAAACTCAGGTACACGAGCAGTCAGTTAGACAGAAAGTACATACGTACACACCCACAAAATGGCACTGATAAGACTGAGTGAGCTTGTTTATGCTGGAAGATAAACCTGTAGAGAAGTGTCGTAAATCTGGACCGTAAAATGTGGTGGGAAGGGAAAGCGGAACAGGAAGCAAGGAGCTTTTTTTCATTTTTCAGGCTTCGTTCCTTCCACTCGGTTGTGGAAAACTTGATGCTTATGGGACTTCGGGTTCCAATCACACGTTGCTGCATGGGGAGCGTGAAACAAAACATTGAGAGCTGTTCAGGTCAGAGAGTGAGCTCATTGTGCTTTCCACATTAGTTGTTCCCTCACGTTGGATTAGGGAACAATAAGCTGATGCCAATTGGATGGCAGGAACAGAAGGATGTTGGGCTTTGAGTGGGTGGGATCTCACGAGCTCTTCAGCAAAATCTACTTTCAATACTCGTGTGTCAATTTGAGAGGGAACAAGGTGATGATGTTCCCCAATCTGTTCCCAAGAATAGTAATAATACTAATGACCGTAATGGTTACCATCTCTCCAACCAAACACGGACCAGGGAAAAAGTAGGGCATAGAAAAAAAAATCCAAGGACACAAACCAAAAGGAACAAGGTACCGAGAACAAGTGAATGAGAATGTCCCTCCTCCTTTCAAAGGGAAGCATGTTCTTTCAAACCAGGCCACTACAGTTAGAGTGCAATTGTCAGGTGTTAAAATGATACTCCTGTGATATATCACTAGTAAATGGAAAAAAACGATAAAGTAGGCCATCCTTTCTCAAATTGTTGAAGAAGCCAAAAGGACCTGCAGGATCTCTCCAGCAATCTCGAATTATTGCCAGAGAAAAAAAAATGAGGAAACCTTAAGTAAGATAGGTCCATTTTCCAAACAAGAGAACTTTCGCCATTTTCAGTCTGCAATCAGACCTTGAACCAATTAGATAAACCACATTTCTATCACTTGGTCTTTACCAAGACTTGAAGTGGCTCCATTGAAGACTGACACCCTCGTCTTGAACTTTTGAGGGGTCCATTATTCAGAACGATAAGTAACTTCGCCTCAAGGAGTGTCATCTCGTTTGTCAAAAAATGATTGACATAAAAAAGTCGATGACATTCAGGTGCAAGGACAACTTACTGACAATGAGTTGGAACGTACTTGTGTTCCAATCAGAATGTTAACCATTTCGACCCACACGTTAGACTCGCTTATTGAAACCCATCATGCACACATGCTTCAGCAATCAAGGTTCGGTTTTTTGCCCATGTTTACAACGTCTTGGAGGTGACATTGGAACACGTTAATATGGCCATTTAGAAGGCAACCTTGGTGTCTAATCCAATAACAAATCCAAAAGGAAAAGGCATAAACAAAGGAATCAATGGACCAGGTCCAAATGGATCCAGTTCCAGTTGATGAGACAACATATGATGAAAGTCGCAATCTGCCCATCAGAGGGTCTTTTTGGTCACGAAGTGTTTGCCTTTCGATAATTTTTTCCTTTCCCCTCTCAGAGTGCAAAGGAATCAATGGGATCATCTGTGTCTTTTGTTTTCCTGCAAGCGTATTTTGTCGTTCCTTATTCCCTCTTGAATCGTCTCTACGCTTGGTACATAGCCTGATCTTCAGCAAATAATAGTTCTTGGATTGATAGTTATAAAGATAGATGGTTGAAGGAAGGTTTCACCCTGGGGATAAATAGCTTGATGGATGATTGGATGGAATGCTCGAGGGTCAAGGCATGGATTCTATCGGAACCAATCTGTCATTGGAACGAGTGGAAGACATACCAACCCGCTCATACAACCAATCTGGTTACATGTCTAAACATAACACATGTACGTACGAACAAGGGAAATAAGTCAACGGAAGATCAAAACATCGGAAGAGAGACGATATTAATGGTCATTTAGAAAAAATAATTGACTAAAAGTAATCTTTTTGTGATGTAACAAGGGATGAAAGGAAATCAGCGTACACTCCGCGGAGTACGAAAAAGATAGATGTGGCTAAAAATTCCACAATTTTTCCAATTACAGAGTCGAGTATCAAACTGTTAGTAGGTAAAAAAAATCATACGCTTTGTTAAAAGCTGGTTTTCCAAAAATTACAAACTTTGCCAACAATGCACGCATTGCAAATGATAAAAATATTTCAATTCTGATTGCCTCAAATTGATGAACCAGTGAGGATCTTAAGCACATTCATGATGGAACATTGAAATTCGAAGATTAGGGATTTCAAGAATCTGGCTAGATAAGTCATTGTAATCTTCACTTTGATGTGTGACATCACATTCCATTTGGGCATCTAAGCTGAAAAGGGCTAGGACTTTGCCTTCCCCTCAATTTCGGCTCGTTAATGCTAATTCGAATAAAGTCTTGATTTCCTAGTCGGTCCAAAACTTCGTTTAAAGACTCACAGGCCTTCATAAGGCCCATTGCCAACCTCATTATTCGTCACCAATGAATGAAGACTAGATTCCACAAGTTAAGCTTGAATGACGTCTGACTGAGTAAGATCTTTCTGTGAACAGAATGAAATCAACCAATTGGCTTGTGTCCATTAATAAGTCTTCCCAGGTCATTACACATTATCAGTCTTCCTTCTTTTTGAACTCAGTTTAACTGTTTAAGCGTTTCACATACTTGCTGATTTGGTTTATCCTCAAAATGCAATGAATTAGACATTCTCTATCTCCTTTGTTTTATTTGATTGCATGTTTGCATAACGCAGGTGTCGGTCGACCTAGTATGTATGTAGAATGTGTGTACACAAAAGCTTTGAATAACATCCAGTCCCTTTTTTCTAATCCATTTGTGTTTTTTCAGGTTGGCAGGGCTCGCAACCTCATGCAGTTCAGGTAAAGGAGGTGCATATATCCATTGCTTGAGCATGCGTTGGAACCGAAAGGTGTTGAACATATTGGAACAGATCCCTACTGTGGAGAATGCATAATTCATCACTGTTTTCCACCAGAGCTGGGCAAACAGACGAACGATGGAAAGAGAACCAACTACCTTTAACGACTTGAGTATTTATTCATGGAACTTGTCAGTCTCACCCCCGGTTACGCATATCGAGCACGCTATGGGATACACATCAGTGGGTGGTTGATCAAAGTAAGCGATTGAACCATTCAGGGTGAAACTCCTTGTGCTCACAATCGTGTACAAAAAAAATCCAATGAGGCAAACTAGATTTAGAAAAACATATTTAAAATTGGAAATTAATTTAGACATTATAGGGCGAGAAATACCTGTAACCTGTATTGTGGTGTCTTTATGAGGTGTGTCCAAGAATTTGGGTTCGAGCTCGAGATTCAGATACAAGAAACGCAGTTAAAATCATAGCTATTTTTGACTGGCATTTTGACATGAAGACCAAAACGCAGAATTACGTTTGATCTTTATTCAAAGACGTTTCAAGACGTCAACCTTCTTTCTTCCTTTGAACTTTGGTAATACCTTTAAAGACAACGTGGAGTTAAACGATGCACACAATATTTGACCACATCAGAGGTTGCCTGGGTTTGGTCTTCATAATTGGAGGTGATGGAAGCGACAAGGTGTAATATTGAAAAGGGTCTTCATACCTAGAGTGGCGAGCTGTAACGTTCAATTGCTCATAAATAAACATCTATCATCATTTTTAGATATACAAATACCGTACAGCACTTCCATAGTCATTAACAAGCTTCTTTTATGATTTGGTGGAAACACTTAATATGCATGTTTTAGTTCGAAAATAAGCCCTCGGAACAAGGGATTCGCCTCAATCTGGTGACATGAATAAAATATACGCACAAAAAGTTCCAAGCTGAAAATTAATCCGTGACGCCTGAAAATTGTCCCGTCTATGTTGAACTGATTGTTACCTAACAACAACACCCTTGTTAAAAACAAAGATAACTGGTCAAGAGATGAAAGTTGAAGATAGCGTCTCTGCTCAGAATCAATCATTGTCAGCTGGAGATCAGAAGGCCATTTCCATTTGATGAGTTCGTTGGCACCCCAAAGACACGTCATATCTTTTGCGAAACGAAACCTCATCTAGCCACATTATTTGGTCCCCGTTAACAACGATGTAAGTGGATTAGAAAGACCATCCAGAGGTTTTGTCACACTTGACGCGAAATTGGACTCTCCTCCCACTCCTCCTCTCTTTCTTGCTCCTTTTGCTGCTCTTCTTGGTCTTCTTTTTCATCTTCGTGTTGTTCATTGTTCATTCGTCTTCTGGCTCATTTTGTCCGCTCGACGGCAAGCCTGTCGACAGGGGACTTGGCGTGGAGCTTTTTCTTGCGGTGGTCCCTTGGAATTCGGCTTAATTTCTGTGTTCCTGCCTTGCTCGATAATATCGGATTGGGGATGTGAGTGAGCTTCGACCGAGCAGTGGAAAATTGAGGAAAAAGAGTCGCTCAAAATGGGTTTTTGTCCTTCTCCTCCTTCTCCTGCTCCTTGTCCTCCTTGTCCCCTCCTTCACGGTTCCATGTTCCATTTTCTATCGCCCTTACATCACAGAATCCTTCTCATCGCCGAGTGGTTGTTCAACATTAACGTCAACAATATTAGGTAAGGTCTCAAAATGGCCAGCAAACTTCAATTTGGTTCCACAAACAACGTCAAAGTCATCGTTGAAGAGTGGACAAAATTGGCCGTAATAGAGGGTCTAATGTCGAAAAAGAGCCAACCTCTTCTGTTCTCATTTCCTGGGAGAGTGAGGGTGGGTGTCAGGCTGTATGTGTGTACTGGTATGTGTCTAAGAGAGTATATGTCATTTTGCTTGAGCCCAAAACGAAAAGGGAACAACTTCCGCTCGGAGAAAGAGCACAAATGGAAAACTTTCTCTTTTACTTAATCGAGGCCCTTTTTGCCAGACAAAACAGAAAAAAGGGACGAGACGGGGACAGGAGCAGACATTGGGGATAGTGAGCACTGAGCACGGTATAATTCTATAAATCTGACCTGGGTGGCACGGATCGTAGATCAGGATCAGCGTCAGCACAAAAAAGTGGCACAATCGAAAGAAAGAGCTCGTCGGATATTGAGCACGTGGAACGGGTCGAAGGTACGCATCGCGGTATAGGAATTAATGCACATCACGTCCGAGTAGCAGTCCAGGATATGCGTAAACTGATACGAGGGCCACATCCGAAACATGTTCGAATCTTGGTCAAGGACACCAAGGGTCAAACCAGGGGTTATGACAGCAATGTCCCAATGCTTGATGACTGATGCTCAAAGCCTCAAGGTCAGCAGTTCCGTGTACGTAAATTCCCCTTCCTTAATATCCCATCAAAGACCATCTCACTAGTTCTTCTATTCCCTGGTTCCACCTAGTTCCACCTAGTTCCGCCAAGGAAATTGGAAGAGTTTTCGCTCGCGATTGGAAAAGGAGAAAAACTTTGTTAATCCACTTCTATACCGCCAGCTTACCACGATTAGACACGGATTGGTGGAGTTGCTCAAGCATAGGCCTGGTGAGTTGGATGGTTGGCAAGCATACATACGTACATGGACCGGCCATTGGTGCGCCTGGCTCCAGGACTCCTGCTGGACTCCTGCTGGCACACGTACGCATATCCATCCGGTAGTACCGTGCTGTGTCGAGTGGAACGAGTCGGAGACGGGAATTGGCAAAATATAAATGGCTTCAACTTTTCTCATCCAACTGATCCAACTGCACTCTCATGCTCACTTGATTCCCTGCCTTGGATATGATAAAATTTGCGCCAAAAACACGTCTTCGAAGCCTATCCGGAAAGTCCTGAAACCTTCATTGGTAAGCCGACACTCAAGAAACTCAAGAAGCCTGAGTGACGGAAAGGTACCCTTAAAAAAGTGCATTGCCAATAATCATCCTAATCAAGGGAATGCACTGCAAGTGCATAATAGTTGGTTCGACATGCAATTGGGTTCGCTTTCACACTCTTTTTAACTTCCGCGGAAATGAAACATGTTCCCCCACAAAAGTCAATGAATGGTGTCAAACAGGTTTACGCCTCCCAATTTGGTGTTTGCCCATGCAGTGTTCAAGTTCCCAAGGTCACGTTTTTTTAATGCCGAATCCTGAGACGATGGAAGTGGATTAACCGGATCGGTAATAGGATTATAGTTTGCCGTTTGACCGCTGCAACTTCGATCTTCGAAGCAGGTCGATCAAAACCGCGTCTGCGTGTAATCGCCAAAAGGCTTCCTCTTTTTTTTCCTCTTTCATCCTCCTACTTTTACTCTTACTACGCCTTTTAGTTTTCATTGCTTTTTTGCCCAAGCCACCATCTTGTCAGACATGGACCAACAATTTGCACAGATATGTCCGCTCAAACGTATGCAAAAATATACTGTCTACGAATTGGTATTCTCTTTAACTTGCCTGTGGACGAGTTAATGGACCTTTACTGATCCAGGACAAGAAACTCATACATTAGAGTGATACAATATGTTTCTTATGCTAATTCCAGCGTTCTATTTTCATGAAAGTCCCAATTTAGCATACAATCTTAACGCAATTGTTTGTGCATTTTCAGGTATACGAAATATGCAATCTCTAGTCAGTTTGAAATCTCAGACATTAGAAATTTATGTATGAAAATAAGTTATTTGAATAAGTAACCAAATTGCCTGATCAACTCTACATACAAGGTTTACCAAGTTCCACAACCCATTTCATTGGTTGATCAGATATTACATAAATGTGATTTGAATTGATTATAATGATTTTATCTTGAAATGTTACGGTTTCTATTCTCAGCAACGTTAAGGAAGTTAGCAAAATAAACAAAGAACTTGAATGTTTCTCCGAAAGAAAAAAATGCTCGTCCAGAGACCAATGAGGTCCCGAGTGTCGTCTTATAAGGGTGAGACAGGTCAGCTATTTGTGTGTGGAGACATGGGATCATGATGTCCTATTGTATTTGAAGCCGAGGATGAATTCGTGTCCACGATCTCAGAATGGTTTGTGTTTATCTTGGGAAAACTCTGGTCATTCTCAAGATGGATGCTAGATCTACCAAACGACCACCAGCTTCTGGCTACGTCAACAGAGCAATCTGGCGAATCTCATGCGGCATCTTGTCCCCACAGGAAAGGCATGAATCTATTGGAGGATGGACCCTCATGTGGACCTGAATTAGAATAATCGCAACATTTGACCCCGAGAGCAATTTCATCCTTCAACCTTTCAGGCCCTGAGCTTTAAGTTGTTCAGTCACATGACATCGTGGAGGAAGAGAACGAAGACGAGGACCCGAAGGATGAGGAGGAGAAGGACAAGAAGAAGAAGGAGGCATCATCATCGCCGTCGTCGTCGTTGGAACAGACCGTCTTCATCTTTTCCACATTTCTTCCCAAGAGTTTGCATGGGCCAGAAGGAATGGAATGACAAGGCGAACGAAGGTGGAAGGAAAAGGGCCAACACCACCACCACCATCGTTACTTTGGACACGAGATGGAACGCGATAGAACGGAGCAGTGAAATATGCATTGAATGCAAAAGCAAATCTCCACGAAATTACAAAGTGCTCTTCCTACTTTCACCCGTCCACCCAGGCTTCTTCTACCTCCTCAGCAGCTGCTGTGAACTCACTCACAGACCTCCTGTTCAGTTCATAGAAGAATTGCCGCCGGAATCTATTCAGATGTGCTTCCAAGGCCATATATCATTCCTGGAACACATGCGTATGTCCCACTGGAACACCAGAAGAAAGGGAGTTTTGTTCCACGGTCTACCCAAATGATTATTATGACGATGTACCTTCTTGAAAAATGACTTGGTCTCTCTGATTTTGGCCTTGGTCTTTTCGGGGGAAAACACTGTGCAGGTTATGCATTTTGATCCACCTGTCTTTTAAGAGATCAGTCTATGTTGAGCATTGAATGGAATGGAGGAAAACGGAGCTAAAACTTAAAAGTTGCCTTTGGACCGATTGAAGTAGTATAGTAACTCTGCGCTGCGGCTCCTCTGCATATTCATCGTCACTTTTGATGAGACGACGTGGAAGCTCGTCGAAGCCAATGGCTCGTGTTACTTTCTTAGATTACCAGCACTCTTTGAGCAATAACGTCCTGACAAATGGACCTCGTCATGCAAACGGGTGAAAAGGAGAATTCTACCATCAATAGGTACTCGCTCCCATCTTCCATTAGAGACAGTGTTGATGACAAAAAACAATGGACATCAGATTTTCCTCATCATCTTTTCACTCGTTCGGCGTCACGTTCCAAAGTGGAGCTTCAAACTTCGAGCATAAGATTCCAGTCAAATGTTATGATACAGAGGCGCATCCGAGGCGTGACGGAGCACCCAAGAAAATGCAATGAGTAATGCCCTTCGGAACCGGGAGTTATGTAGTACATAGTACATCAAGTGAAGTTGTCTATTCATAAATCTTGCTTACCATCTTTTTCCCTTCGAGGTTCTTGTCCGCCGTGCATTTGAACGAGGCCATCCGACCCAAGGTGGCCTTCGTTCGTGTGATATTGTTTGCTCCATGTTGATAATATTCACTGCCAACCACGTTGGAGAGCACAGGACTCCGAGAATCACTCGAGGATGGCGAGGATGGGCCAAATGGGGACGATGGATCGATGTGCGTTTTGATGCCATTTTCAAGGGGAGATATCTCGCAGCCTGCGCAAAGAGGGGGGTAATCATTGTAAGGCATTTGTGTTGGCCTTTTTCCCTTAGAGGGTAAAAGGGGGGGGAGCTCAAAGTAAGGCTAAAGTAAATTATCGCTGAATCGCATTCCGGAAACGTTCCTCTTTAGGTAATATTCATCTTGAGTTTGCTCAAGGTTAATTCTGATCAAACAGACGAGTCCATCCAAATTTGTGCGCTTATGTTTGAACTTACCAACGAGAGGAATGGCCAGACAGAAGTAAAACAAGCGCGACAATTCGAAAGGTGATTTCATTTTGTCTCTAGGCCGCTCGAATGGTCCTCATAAACATCCTGAAAAGATAAGGAGAAAAAGGGGCTCAGGTAATGCTTTATCTAAATTGATGGGAATTAAATCTTAACTCCAACATTTTAGCCTGACAATGTGCTCGCTCTGGGTTCCGGTCTTTTGTCTTTTAAATTGCCCACCAAATCCCACCAGTACTACAGTAGACGTATTCTCCCCGGTAAACGCGTCGTCCTCGGTCGGTTCTTGGGTCCATGCCCCAATTCACAACCGGTCCACAATCCGTTCCAAGCTAAGTAGCAATGGGCTCTCAACGAGACTCCCGGTGATTCCACTGATGTGCGTCTCCCTCCCTACTCAAAAAGATCCCTTTACCGTGCATGAAATGGAAGGTGCGGAGGCTGTTGTCGATAAATTGTTTCAAGACGAGACTAGGGGAAATCAGCCTCACTCGGCGAAGGCCACGGATCAGCCGGTGGTGGTGGTGGTGGTGGTTGAGGACTCGTGGTGGAAGTCATCCCATCCCCACAGTTTATGACTCTATTACGAGGCACATATATTTCATGAGGAGGAGGAAGAAGAGTGAGCCCTTCATCTGGACCCTCCAGGACCTGGGCCTGGTTGAAGTGGCTTCCAGGCCATCCACTCGACCCAAGGATCAGTTGTTTTCTGGCCTCTTTGGAACGGCGCGTGTGGTGCGTGTGTGCATGCATGTTCCCTGGGAAGGATGGGTTCTAAAAAAACGAAAATGAATGGGACCGGATGGGATGGGTACGTGATCTCAAAGGAGATCCAGCCCCAAAAGTTACCCAAGTCAAAGAAACAGAGCCTTCGTACATCCTTGTCTGGTTGCATTGTGTTGACTTAGCAGCGGCCATTAGGCGCGAAAAATGGCACAAGTCTTCTTCATTCCGTTCCAACAGGGCTAAAAAACAGGTAACTTTCTTGTTCCTTTGGCAATTTGTAAAAGTATTTTCTTTGAAGAGCAACACTTTCACAAGTCGAATTAGGCTCGATGAATGTCAGAGGCACATGTTTCGCAACGGCCAGCCAACCATGACGTTTTTGTTGTGGCAAAATACCTATGTAGAAAAGGCTTACAATCAAGATCAAATAAATGGTCAGAAAGTCTGTGAAATGGCAATCTTCACCAGCGGTAGGAAAGCCAAATGACTTACGGTGAAGAGGTAGATGCACACCAACTTCATTCGCTACTATGACCAAATGGGGCTGTTATTGTGGTTGTCCATCGGCTTAATATTTGGGCCTCTTCGAAAAATGAGGGGTGTCACTCAGTGGCACTTAAGATATTGTGATCAAACATCACCTGTTCTAGACCAACATTATCGAAGGACAAGTCGATTCCAGAAAGCTCTTGAGCGCTTTCGAGTTGGCCCAAAGCCATGGTCAAACTTCTTAAGCTTTCGCCGGAAACGTTCCAATACAAAAAATTGGAAAGTATGGAGTTACTATTCACCAACGGAACGCTCAAATACTGCATTGACCTTGCGAATGCGTAAAATGGCGGTCGATTATGTATATGGAGCGGGAGAGGTACCCGCTCCACCTTCCAATCTGTTCTGTCGTTGCCTTTTTAGAGTTGTTCCCCACTCTGGATGGATCCAGGATTGGCCAGCCCAGCATCGTTTTGCCATTTTCCCAATCCTGCTTTGAGCCATCGACGAGGTGGTGTTGGTGTTGGTGGTGGTGGTGTGCCATTAAATTTAAGAGACAGTGCTCAAACCACCGTGAAACTGTTCTTAATTTCGTGTTCCTCTAACGAGGACCATTAGCCTCACCGCCACTGACTCCCATCACCAGTGCCACCTTCACCGAACCATACATTGTCTATGGTACGAGTGTACATATAGTGGAATTACCCCTGTCCTGGTATCACGCCTATTCCACTATTCCAGAGACAGTTTAGCTGAGGAATCAACCCAAAACCGCAACACCCCATAGACCCATAGAAATACGTACAATATGGCATGTTGAAATTGGTGACAGAGGTTCCACAAGAGGCAGGAGAATGTGGGGAGAAATCATCTTGTGCTGGCTCACATCCCATCTCATTTTGGATCAAGGTGAAGTTTTGAAAAACCTCTGTCTTTTTTGTCGTTGTCACAATCTGCTGGAGTCGTGGTTTAGGCAAATGAGTCCCACTTCTCATTCTCATTACAATGGATGTTGGAACTCTTCTTCTTCTTCCTGTTCTTCTTCCTCGCCGTCTTCCTCGTCTTGTCATTCCACTTCTCATGTGTGCCAACCCAGTGCCATTGGTCCCTAGTACCACTTCCCTTGAGTTCACTTCACTTGAGAGCCACCATCATCATCATCATGATCATCCTCGTCTATGTCGCCTCGACCACGAGTAAAATGATCACGGCAGCACTCCTTCACACATGTACTCGCAGGTATCTTTATCAAAGCCGAAATATAGTACTGTAGGTACAATTGTATATGATGAGCTATCACACCAAGATTGGCTTCTTCATTCACGCTCACATGCCGAGTTTGACTGAACACATGAAAAGGCCCTCGGTCGTCAGGTAACTCGATTCAAGCTAATCTCCATATAAAATCCTCTTTCCTTAATTCAACTTTCAAGAGAAGGAACCTAGTTCCACAACCGCATGTTCAAGAGCTGAAAAGAATGGAAAGTTGGACCAATTTGCAGTTCAAGATGGAGAAGCAGTACTTGACGCTCCGATTGTGAGACTTCTGGTTGTATGTTAGTGATATTATCAATCCCATGAAAAGGTCGCTTGTGAGACCAGAGAATTTAAGATTAATTGATTTCGATACGAGTAATCCTTCAGGGGGAACTTCTCATAACTCATCGAAGGATCATGCCAGCAATGATCGTAACTTTTCCTGGACTTGAGCATTACTATACAGTATATTGGAATGAAAAACCGGATTCCCCCTCATGGTTTCCACGTTATTGATGACGACTGATTTACCAGCCATTAACAAAATCATCTCTGAAGAAAGGCAGCACATTTGATATTTTACTTGCTCCAACTAATAAGATGTGTGTGATATTGGAACAGATGACATTCATTTGAAACAAAAGAATCGGATATCGCATAACATTCTATTATAGCGGCAGGATTCTATTGATCAACGATAAACTCAATTATAACGATTGACGAAAGATCTTTTGAACGACGATCGTTTCAAGTTTTGTTGGCCAAACATACGTTCCATGTTTTGTGTGGTCTTTGTGCAAAAAGGATTACCACAATCTTGTCTGAAATCATAAATAATAACTTAGGTACGCGTTTATGTTAGTTATCGAATTTGTTTGCCTCGATGAAGGCATGATGTACCCACGTGGTCGTGTTCTTCAAATTTACACTTTCCGTCCGCAATATTTGGCTTCAATTCAGAAACAAGTCAACCATGTCAACCCTAGGGCGGGATTTACGTGGGGACATCAGTAATTCATGAGGCCATCGTCAAGGCCGTTGGTTGGCTGGACCATGTTTCAATATGGCGACACAACATCATGGCACGAAACATGCAAATCCCTGGATTTGTGCCATCATCCCATTGCCAACCACCACCTCCAAACCTCAAACCGAGGGGGTTAGTCAAAAGCGGATCTTGAAAGCGTGGGATTGTGTAAGTAATTTACGAGCCAATTCAAAATGTTGATATACGAAGTACTCCATTCCATTTTTCTCTGACGCTAGCTAGAGCGGCGACAAAAAAAATCTCGTGAACTGTGGATCTGACTCCTCATCCTCATCAAAGACTTCATCTTTTTTAAACAAAAATCATGATGGATGGCGGCAAGGAGCAAAGGAGCAATGCGGAATTTTTTGGGCTCAGATTCAGACTTCATGGCGAGGAACGAAGGGGCAAAAAGCACGCAGAAACCGAGGCACCCATCAAAGCAGGAACGGGGAAAACGATCTCAGATGGATAGATGGATGGATAGATAGATAGATAGAGGCATGGAGACTCCGAGAGATGAAGCTCGTGTCGTCCTTTCGGCGGGTTTTCTTCAGATAGGCACCCAGAAATGAACTCAACAACTCCATGGTGGTCTAATTGATTTTGGAAAGTGTCTGTTACGGAAAGACTCTTTCAATGAAAGGATGATGGAGATCACCGGGTTACCCGGGATTCTAATCCGGTACAGGAATGTACTTTTTGAAGCGAAATTTGAAGCCAGCCAGGTGGCCGTTCTAATTTTTTAATCGCACGATTTCCCATGAAACGACTATTGCTAAATCTGTTTAACATTCTTGGAACGCTAATATTGCCTATCGAGTCTCAAATTTACCGATAGCTCATCACATCTACGTACGTACATGACAATGATTTTCAAATTGAATGTTCAACTCCATGAACACGAAGAGGTTATTTTGAAATATACATTGGTGTCTACAGTACTTCATACGTAATTAAGACGTCGAGTACTATTAATGGGAGTATAAAAGACTAAGTGTGACTTTCAGATCCATTTGGACAGGTTACACTAAGTGCGAGTTGGAGCTGATTTATCTATGTTCTCCATGAAATAAGCACAAACATTTTTCTTTGACTTGAACATCAACAGATTTCCTTTTCCTCGTTTTCTGCCTCTTCCCTTTCGATTCCAAAATTAGCTCTGGAATGTGAAAAATGAACTCTTTTTTTGTTTGCCTCTTTTGTTTGGAGCCTTCAAATGCATTTATCATTTTAGGGTGTGGATGTGATTTTGTGTTTTGAATTGAACATGGCAAGCGGGAAAACGAGCATTATCAATATTCTCGGCCCTGTGCCTTTAAATGTAAAAATTGGAAACTTCAAGCATTCGTTAGTGATATTCTCCTGGTACAGTTAGGAAGAACAAAAAAGTCTTCAAGTGAGCCTTTTGAAGGACCAAAATGGCTACGGCTACAATGACATTAAAATATTCGTCTTGCATTATCCATTAACCTCGATGTCGTATTTCCCTTGAGATGTGGAACATCTCCCTCAACCAATAGGTTTCATCAGTGGAGTAAAAATCGTGGCGCACTAGATCAAAAGATAATGAGGGAGACACGCCCCTTCCGTCCTTGAGAAAGAGGACTGACTAATGGCCACCTCCAAACCTGGGTAAAACCTGTAGGGTAAGTGCGTTTTTATGAACTTTTTCGTGGTTCTGGCGAATGACCAGCCTCTGGTCTCTGATGACCGGGGCTTCAATGAAGGACGTGGCCTCTGAGGAGGAGCAAGTTGAGCCAACTCAAAGCGGAATGATGGATTTGCCCAAAATCCGGAGAATTGTGATGACCTCGATGGAACTGGCAGTTGGACAAAGGTTCAGACAGAACGATGTTGGATTGTGCTGGACCAGACTGGTTGGTGAGTTGGTTGGTTGGTTGGTTGGATGGACTTCATGCTCTCATTTGCCAATCAATTCCCGTCAGAACCAAACCTTTCTGACGACTTCTGTACGACGAAGATCCAGCTGGCTTCCCACCGATTGGGCGGACCTCGTTGGATCAGGGTTGCTTCGAAATCGTTGACGAGTGACTGGTTTGTACATTGGGAGCATTCCTCAATTGAGAAGGAAGACTCAAAGGGGCGGGAGAGTGAATGCAATATCCCGGTGATGAAAGCCATTTCTTGTTCGTTGTAAGTCTCTAATAGCCTCATGTCAAACCATGATTATCAAGCCAACCGTGCACCACACCCGAGCCTTCTTTTAAATGGAAAAAGTCACGCTGATCCAAGAGTCAAAAGGAGGAATAATAATCATAATGATGATAATGATGATACCTTCTCGTCATCATCATCATACTAACTTGGATATGAATTGGCCTTGCCTCTTTTTTATTTGAAAAAGGGAACAAGACAGGAAATGCCAATGTTTTCCCATGATTCAAATCCAGGACGATGAAGAAGTTGTCATTTCAGTGATGGAACGAAAGGTTTCTTGTTTCGAAAACGGATGAAGCTGTCCAAAGCGTTTCTGCTTGAAATAGTCTTAGTTCGATAGTTCTTACATAGTCCCACAAACTAACTGGGCTAGAATTCAAGGACCACCCATTTTGGATATGACTACTATTAGCCAGCAGCGCTTGAGTCAGAATTGTGTCATTGAGTTAAAAACCCTGTCGAACAATCGAAAGTGAATGAATGGCATTCAAGATTACAACGGTCAAAATGCACTTATACAATATGGTCCTTACTATAAACACTATTATTAAACAGTACGTAATTGGAGTCTCCGAATGTAGTTTGCTCGTAAATATAATTGGTGGCTGGCATGTCAAGTTATGAGATGTGATATCTTTCAAACGCGTGGCCTTGTATTGCTCATCAGAATACGTCGAGAGCACTTTGCCTCCCAAGAACACTACAAGTGATGTGGCCTCACAAAAAGTAAGGCCTCACAAACATGGGTTTCACGTAAATGGAGATCGAAGTTTTCTCGGCACTGATTTAAGTACATCTCCGTATTTGCCAAGATAATTTGGCCATTCCGGTCCTATACTGCATTTAGTATGTGTTGCTAAATTGGTTGGATGGTTTTTAAACATAGATGTAGACATAATAAGCTTCAGAATGTCTTCTTCAAATTCATTCAAAGGGGACACTAGAGGGCGGGACTAGGGGCGGGTTTTCCTGTTGGTGTTACTTGTTGGCACACCGACATCCATTCTGTTTTTGTTTTTCAGCTCTTTTCGTTTAGCTTTGGAAATGCGTTGGAGCAATCATATTAATGAGATCCTTTCCTCGATTGAAGACGAAGAAGTGGAGAAAGAATTGGAACGTGCAATGTTGGAATCTAGCAAAGTGGAAAAGTTGTTGGAACAGATGGGCAAGAAACGATCAACCCTTAGAGAACAAGGATACGTGGAAAAAGCTTGCCTCATGCATGGGCGATGGAGGAGGGAAGTTCTCCTTAAATATTCTTGAATTCAGTCTCAAAACCATTGATCTTGTGGTCCTAGCCCCGGACAAACAACCACTTCGCCACCAAGATCGACTTCTCGTGACCGTGATCCTGAGCCCCCTGTAAAGGGCCCTGCAAAGGCCTCTCCATCGACAGGATGCATTCATTGTTCCAGACCGCTAACACGATATCTGCATACGAGTGGAACAAATTGGACAGTGACAAAACATCCCCTGTTTCGGCGATCGCCTGAGCAAACTCAAGTTTCATCTGGACTCCAAGGCTCAAGGGGAAGAATGCATTAAAGACCCATTAGGACGCCAAGAAGAGCTTGGGCTTGATCGTCGAGTCAGACCAAGACCACGAAAAGTCGCAACTCGAACTCACCTTGGGGGCACACTAAGGGAACTCAAAAAAAACTTTGGGGACCTAACCTTTCAAGAAAAGATGCTCCGACTACCACCCGTCTACGGTAGTTACAATTGAGGCATGGCGGCCAGTTCGTCGACAAAGAATGAAAGGAGCCAGGTTGGTGTTTTTCCAGTTGAAGGGAAAATTTGGTTGGGAGGAAAGTGACCCACACAGTGTAAGGAGTGATTGAGTAAGTCCCTGATCCATGGAGGGTAAGTCAGGCCCATCTGGCGTGTCCGCCTGGCTCACCTTCAAACCTTGTGAGTCGTTATTCAATGTTTGACTCTCGAGGTCTCTAATTGGAGAGAATTAAGTGACTCTTGGTTTGATCACTTCTAATTAGAGGTTACATCCAAAGTCTGACGACCTCGTTGGAGGTAAGCCTTCCAACTAATGTGCCCAGGAAACTGAATTAACACGTTCTTCTCGGAATATGGACCCAATTAATCTCGGGGATAATGACGCTAGACCTCCGACTTTCATACTCTCAAGGTCGAGGGTAGACACCATGATTTCTCCGGAATGGCAATAACCGTTTTCCAGGCGGCGTCATCAATTTCGGAAGCTATTGCCATCTACCGTTCAGAAGGGTGCTTCCTTTTAAAAGTGGATTATTGAAAAGTGGCCCAGAAAACTGGGCATAATATCAAAATTGGGCATGGAATTGATCTTAGTTTCAAGTCAGTGTGGTCAAGAGAGGGTAAAGCTAACATTTCCTACAATTTGCTTAAGTATACATGACCTTACAACATTGACTCATTTCAAAAAGTATAAAGCTGTCATGAGGAGACTGAAGTGCTTTGATAACTTCAGCTTGATTGATGTGAAAATACCGGGGTTAAGCGACCTTTGCGGTCAGATCATCGTCGCTTCTGTTCATTTTAGTCAAATCTAGAGGGACCATTATTTTCAACGTCAGGTAGCCCAAACAAAATGGGGAAGAAATTTGGTAAATTGCTAAATAAACCACTCTTAACATGCCATGAGCGCAATTTCTAATCTGGACATTTCGTGACCTGGGTCAATATTTATGCATAAAATTTTGACACACTAAGCCAAAACCAACTTAAACACATTATAATTCAATAAAGAGGAATCAGTCCAATATTTGGTAAAGGCTAACTCACAAAGCGCCCTCTGAAGTGCAGAAAGTAACCCATATTTCATGCACCATAGATCGCCTATTACAGAGGCTCAAAAACAGCTCAAACTTAGACTAACATCTTTGCCATAAGCTTAAATTTTGTATATCTTTATGTTGGTAAACTGTCTCACTTGTTGTTCTTTCAAGATCATCAAGCTCAATAAGTCATTCTTGAACATTAAGGTACTGAAGTGCTTCATAGTTATTACTTGATGTGGTAGTACAATTTGGTGGGCCAACTGTTCTCGGAAATGATTGACAAACGACCAAGTGCATTATGCAGTACATACTCAAGGTTTTATGGAAAATGTAAAGCCCAACTTTCGTAACTTACTCCTATGAGTCTACCCTGGAGATCTTATTCAGATCGTATCTCAAACAAAACGATGTTGCATCATGTCATTGAAGACCTACAGGTTAGATTCTGAATTCAAATTGCGCCATATTCCGATCAAATACCAAACATGTGAACTCTTCATTAGCATTCCAAGACCCATTTCCCTCCCATCTCAATTCAAGTAGTCATTCATGAACCATTGGAGTATGGCCGAGGACAACGAGGTTTGAAACTGACAACTCTGATTCGAGTCAGTAGCACATTGTATTCTAGGTTAAAAGGCCGTAGGCCCCTGCAATTACGTGTTCCAAATTTCAGCTCAATCAAATGATAGTGTCACAAGTTATGCCCGCTCAAAGGGCAGTACCCTACGTACATCACAGGAGCAAAATGAATGAGCTAGCACTTAGCTAGCCCTCTTCTACTCATTGATCACATTCATTCCGTTAAGGTTTAAGTAACGAGCTTTGAGAGGGCATAGCTTTTGATCCAGTCATTCAATGGAGCTGAAAATTGAATTAAATTATTGCTACGACCTGGGACCAGTTTTTTGAAGCAAAATAGTGAGTTTTTAGATCGTATTTTGTAGTATCGTATGAACTTTTTTGATCCAAGATTCACTACTTTGCTTTAAAAATGGGCTCTAAATGCAGCCTCATTGGCCTCAACTCGATTCCAAAAAGTTTATTCTCCACCCTAGCGTCTCCAACCATATTCCAGTCCGATTTCGAAATGAGTTTTAATTACTCCTCAAACAAATACACAAGTTTTATTATCACAACAATATTTGCTTCTCCAGGGATATTTTATGCATTATTGATCAATTGGTGCAAATACTCTTTGGTTATACATATATGGTTTAGGGCAGATTTACACTTCTTTGTCCCACGTGGGAGTGTCCTGAACACAACGGAACCTTTCAAAGCATTCATCCCTTGCAGTTTGTGATGCTCGAATAGCAGTGCGTATTTTGTACGAAAAAGAGACGAAATCGATGTCGTTGTTGCCAGGGTATTCTCTCGGGGAACATGAGCCATTTCAACAATAATGGATTGACGGCAAGCTCCGCCCTATTCACTAGCAACCCATTTTTCAATGGCAGGATCAGCACTGCAGAACAAATTACTTAAATGAAACTGAGACATAAAAATAATCAATTAGAGTTGAATTGTAAAACTACAGAAGCCACGCCACTTTTCATGCATGAGTAGCACTCAAGGTGAATTCAAGGACAGACATTTTTCTCTGGCTGAGGTTGTTTTACAAATCCAGTCTTTTAGTTGCATTCCGTTTCTCTGGGAAAGGACCCCATACCCGTATTATTATAATGTACCATACATACATTTCGTGCCATTTTTCTTGGTGATGACCTATGAAGGCTTTATATTTGAGGCTCTTTTATAACGACATAATGTAATGTCTTGACATATTTAAGTGGTTTGCTTGAAAGTTCACCTTTGGTAGTGTATCAATGTCTATTTTATCTACAAATAAAGAAAAACAACCAAAGTGGCACGCTTAATTGCTGAACCTCTGGTTATTTATAACCTTGTACTGTTCATTGGGAAAACAATTCATTATTGTACATCACTTCTTATAATGTGAAACTCACACCGTCCACTTTTTGCTCATTCATGACGGGGTCGGCTCTTCAATTATCCTAGTTCGAGCTTTGATATGAATTTCTTGCGCAAAATTTTGTTCATTTCTGCAACTTCCCTATCACAACTTGTTACGTCTTATGATGGTTACCCCATGCCATGATTGAATTATGGCCTCTGTAATTTTACAGCCCGGTTTATCGTGCTAAATAATGCATTAGAGTTGCGAGGCCATTATCTATCTAAGGTCCCTTGATGTTCAGCCACCGCTGGTTACATCTTTTTCAGAGGCTGATATGTTTACTGGTTCCGTTCTGTTTCAATTTGCACCGCAGATAATTCTCCTCAAAAGGGAGAAAATTGGAAATGGAGATGAACAAGGCAAAGAAAATGGTGGGGGGAGGGGGCAAAAACACGGGGAGAAGGGGAGGGGGAACTCGCCTCTGCTAAGATCCGAATCTTCCCCCTCAATTGTCTGTTTAGATAGTGGAACAATGCCTTAAAAGGCCAAATATGGAATTGCAAAGCAATCCCGCCGTTGCGGTGTCCCATTGGTA
The DNA here is from genome assembly GCF_007210705.1 of Tigriopus californicus. NCBI lineage: Eukaryota > Metazoa > Arthropoda > Copepoda > Harpacticoida > Harpacticidae > Tigriopus > Tigriopus californicus. The sequence continues at coordinate 236,980 of NC_081443.1, forward strand.
GGCCATAAAATAGCGCCTTCTTTATCTTCATCTCACCCTCCAGCCGCCTCGTGTTCCCTCCTCTATTCGCAACAATTGTCGCTTTCTTCAGGAAGAATGGATCCCATTTTTATTTGTGCCCACTAAATTCCTGTGGCAGTATTGGTAATGCCTCCTACTCGTGTACACTACAGTACTGTACATAGGGCAGGGTAACCATTCATTGGGGCCATGACAGAGTTTGCTTGAATGAAATGAAACGAAAACTCCATGAGGACGATTCTCCTCCTCTTCAGACACCAAGTGCAGCACCCACATCCATTCGAGCACTGATAAGAAGGAACGGAGGAAGTAGGTCGATGGATCGAACGAGGCTCTAATTCACGTTCCCAACAGTCCGTTTCAACGGCAGGGAAAAGGGGAAAAAAGGAAATGCACAGCTCGATCTGCCGTTAGCGTTCGTTGTCTGTCGATCCTCTCTACCATCTATGTACGTCCGTCCAACGTCGTCTCGAAGACACACGTTTCCAGCTGATTCAATTCCACACATTGCCTCTCTCCTGCTGGCCTGGACCATTGGGAATGGATGGATGTACTTCCTCCCACAAGGACTCTTCCCCACTCAAAGCTTGAACCAAGCACTCATATTCGTACTCAGGACAGTACAGCATTACTAATGCCGTAGACTCGGATCAAAGAATTCCCGTTGAAGAGGGATCAGCTCAGAAACGAAATGGAACAAAAGTCCAATATTAGATGCTCGAGCACGCTAGCTCCGTTTTGCCGTCGAGCTAATATTGATATTAGAGCATTATGCATTAAATCCTTTCAAAGATTTGTTCCCTCTTTCCCCTTTTTTCATGCGTAAGTGGTTCATTTCCAAGTTGAGTAGAATCTATTTTTATGCTTCGTTTCAGTTCAAGAAAAGGTCCATCTCTGCTCACTGATGTCCAATGATTTACCCATGCCAACGAGTTGAGTCCCGACAAACACTGAGCGAAAACACAAGGTAAGACCATCATTGGAAACCCTAGAACTGGTCGTTTGCTATGCACAATATTTTACTACGTATAACCACTCGAGTTTCATTGAATTTGGACTCTCTCAATATTGAAGTGCCGTTCCATACATTTAGTTAACATAATAGATGGACTGTTTCTTGACGGTTCGATTAGATGGAAGGAGCTAGTGTGACACATTCTCCCGTTCAACGAGTCCTCACGAGAGCCTCACCAGACAAGCACAACGAATGTGAGAAAATCAGTCAAGAATTCCGAGCACGAACTCCATCCAAAGGCCCGAGGCCTCCGAAAAAAAACGGAGCAGTGTCCCGTTGGTAGAAGAAAAGACGAAAAAGGGGTCTTGGAACGACAACGGCAAAAGTAATAGCGACCAGTACCCTCCAGTGTTTGAGAGGATTTCGTCAGCTCAGCTGGAGGGTTGGTCGTCCAAGGTGTGATTGAAACATCTGTCGCTCTTTCTCTTACACACTCTCACTCTTCTAGTATACTACGAATTGCACATGCAACATATATGTATGTACACCTACAGTATACATCACCATCGCCTGGTGCTCACTCACAAATAGAGGAACGCTATGGTCCAAAAATGGAGACTCCCCATTCATTATCGATATCTGTCCTTCCGAGGATGTTTTGACGGAAACCCTTCGCTTTTACGTTTTCTTCCCTAGCTCAAAGATTTCGAGTGGAGATCGAACTTCTTGGTGTATTTTGATTCATGAATGAATTAATTCACCGGAGATTGGAAAAGATCGATCAACCAAAAGGCGAGTCATCTACATTATTTGCTCATGGAAATATCGGGATGAGGAAAAGTGGCCCACCAATCCACGACTGCCTTCTAGGAATGTAAATCTTCAGATAAGGAAAACTGCTGATTACTTATATTGTTGAGCAAACCTGACCTTTTTCAGAACTGCCTAGAACCAACTTGGGTGATGGAATACATCATCATAATTTCCCTGGAGCAGGCTTCAGAGCTTTAGAAGGTGTTTCATTTTACAAACTTTCTGGTGGGCATTTAATGCATGGGGGTTTCTTT
>NC_081443.1:239057-248599 GCF_007210705.1 Tigriopus californicus
TGTGAAATGTCTAAAGAAGGTTTTAGTCCCTTTCAGTAAAAAAAGAAACCTCGATATAAATCCAACCGTTTCGCAATTTCATGGGGTCAAAACTTGAACTTGGACTTGAAGTCGGACCCCTGAAGGATCACAATAACATTTGACAACCCAAAGCTTCATATTTCAACTCGCTCTGGGTTTTATGGTTGTGATTGAAAATTCATAGAATACATTTTGTTGCACTACATTGCAGCCAACTAGCCATCTGTGTACAAATACACGTACCTCATTCCAATATTAAGGGATTCGTTCTCAATAAGGGTGCATTTTAGGTGGTCTTACTACATCAATCCACTTCGAATAAATTTGAAAAGCCCCGGTGTGCGTGCCTCAATTGAGCAAAAGTGCATTCATTTGGAGTACACTGGGTATATATTTTCAATTGAATTTCAAATGCCGTATTAGTCGCAACCTTGTAAGTGCTAATACGGGACAGGCGCTTGCAATAACCCTTTGATGGACAACCATGTGCCGACGACCCATCTAAATCAAGGCCAGGGTTTGTTTGGCCTTTGAAAAGAGCCAGAATATAGTATGTATTTGGATCGATGAAAATGTACGATTCTTCTCAGACAATTATGTCACTTGTCACAATTTGTTGAAAGGTCAGATATAATCCAATCAGTTTCGTGCTCTTTTCGATTAAGTGACATATGGATGGCAGGGATCAACCTTGCAAATCAAGAGATAACTCGCTTCGTTCAAATCGAATTCGGCTCCAACTAAGTACATTTTCACCTTCAATATCCTCCTATTGATCTCCAAATTTATCCTTAATCATTCTTGAGCCAACTGTGAATTGCATACTAACGAGACCAACCCAGTCAGAGGCCCAAAAGCCTTTACCCAGGCCGGCCAAAACCGATCATCTGCTGCAGGAATCTGGCAATGGTTCGTTCACATGGTCAGACAGACGTCTAGGGATCGTGCGATATTAAAGTTTTAATATAAGATTGCATGCGGCATCATCTGCGTCCATGTCACTAGCCAAAAGGGGCGATTTGAGGGTCTGGCTTGGACCGCCAATCTCGACTTCTCGGATTTCAAACACCCGGAATCAGACAGTGTCAGTGTTACGGATTCGAGCAGAAGTAAAGTGTCGCAGAGCTCCGACTAAAGGCCAAGACTAAGACTTGGCTCAGACATCTTCTTCTCGCTCTTTTTCTTCAGCAATTTGTCGTTGACGTTTCATGAAGCAAAGACCATTTCTTTCCTCGTTTTCCTGTCGCCCCAAGAAATATGGGCCAACTAAAAGATCTCTGAAGTCTGGGCAGGGCTGGAGTGGGCCGCCATCGTTTCTTGGGTTGTTGTTGTTGACCTTCATTTGGAAGTAAGTGATAATAAACGAATGCCCTGCACTTCACGTTTGTTATGGCCTTGGTAGTTTGAAACGCCATTCCGGGCGTTGGTTATTAGTTAATGACTCGAGGAATCCTCCTGTCCTTTATGAAATATGCATTCCCATCCCCGGTGCATTTAATTGCTGCATTTGATTCCGCCATTACTTTGGTTGGGAGGCCTGGGCTGAACCATCCAGCATTGTGTAGCCATTGAGTTTCATGGGCCCAAACTTACCCAAGAAAGCCTGGGAGCTTTCAATTGAAATTGTCAGTTAAGGACTTTGGGATCTTGTCGTAATCCCCGGGCCCTAAGTCGATCCACTTAAGCCAGACCCAAAAGGTCGAGGCCATCTTGGTTGCGAATAAACTTCAGGGGTGGTGCAGACAATGGCGGCCTTCAATTGCCCAATCAGGTTGTTGTTTTGACTTCCTGGGCATACAAAGGGTATGGTGGAAAGGTATGGTTTACAATTTACTCATTTTAAAAGGTCAAGCATCAAGGGAAATGTGACTTCATTCTTGTGAGGGATGGTTAGTAGTTATCCTAGACTTTACTAGTTTGAAATACAGGTTTGTTTTGCTTCATTTTACATATATTCCTGGAAATCCATTCAACTCCGCTTGAAATGGCTCCAATTACTTCTGACATTGCGAGAAGGAACAGAACTCAGAAATGATTCAATTTGATAGTCTGGAATTATCATGTTACTTGTCACAAGTTGTTTCCTTGAAAGATCTCAGTCTCTTGACAAGTCCTGAAAGTGCGACTCCTATTCGCATTTTAATGTGTAAAACGGACACAAATGCACTGGGCCTCAACCCTCGTGGGAGCCTGCCGGCATATTAAATATCACCAGGACCTTTGTCATATTTTTGCCGTGGGCCAAAGAAGCAAACTTTTCTTGATACAATTTGGTGGTGTGGGGTCTGTTTGTTTTCGCAAACTTCCCTCTCTCGTCCTGGCCTTGTCGTTGTCCGTGTTTGTTATCCCACCCTTCGTAGCCATCGCCGCCATCACAGCCTTCATAGATCGTAACGCTTTATCCGCCCCTAGTGAGTCTCTTTTCTTTGGCATTACTACGTAAGCTGTCGGTGGACGGATGGTGTTCGATGCTTTATCTGCATCCCTTATCGGGCTCCATCATGTTCTTAACGGAAGTGTATCCGGAACCACAAATAGATAACCGTTTCCTGTCCTCTTCAAATCATGGGGGAAAGGAACTCTTTCTCTTAGCCCAGGCTTGGTCGGAATTCTTGCGGACAAGTTTTAAATTTCGAAGGAGGATCAAGAAACAGATGTTTGATTTCCATCGACTTGGGTAGTTTGTAATCTGTACCTTTAAACCAGACAATCAAAGATCTTCCTCCTCCCGTCACGGCGCCAATCGGTAGAAAAGTTTGATGAAACTTTAGTTCAACATATTCTTCTACTAGCCTAGTCTGGGCTGTAAATCGACGGGATTTTCAGCCAAACTCTTTTTGAAGCCTCAGATAAATCTATGTCACGTAATGTTTTTTTCTCAGGTCTTACCACTTTCCTCGATGGGTCACTCTGTGTGGTTATGTCCTGGAATTAGGTTGATTTTTTTGCAGACCTCAGGCAAACCCAACGGCTGTCTTTGGTAATTTAACACCGATAACACGTTATAGGCACTAATCCACGTGGTTGTCAAACGGATGATGTTCACTACTATCATTCAAAGTTCATCAAATTTCGCACAGAGTAGTGTGTGTACGTATGTAGGCATGTTCCCATTCAGTTCTCACCTTCCCAAAGGCTGATTACTCGGCACCACTAGATTCCACGCTCAAGAACACCGCGTGTTCCACTCAAGAGACCTTGATAACATGAGAGAACATTGACATTGGAAACTACTCTTCACCAGCGCCTGTTCCCTCAAACTGTGCCTTCGATCCCAATCCCGGCCTCCAGGCTCCTCTTCGAAGACCGAAATACGACGAGGCTGACGACGCCAACGCCGACAAACACGGCCAGGGGGCTTGAGGCTTGAGACACGCACAGATCATGAACGAAATCTCCATGGCAAATGGGCTAGAAGTGCAACCTGTTCATACTTGGGTGACGTCATTGTCATTTCATGGAAACCTCCTTCGAAGGCCTACCAACCAACGAAGGAACGAACGAAGGAGCGAACAAATCCCTGGGCTAGAAAGATATCTTGATTAAATCTCTCAATTTCGCCTGAGAACACACAATCAAACGCCAAGTCTACTAAGTTTAATCATGAGTTCATCCTCGTGGCTTTAGGTGCGAGCACATTTTTTCCAGGCCCAAAATGTTCCACGTTTTGGGACTTGGAACCTCTTGTGTGGTCTCAAGTGCATTCTCAAANTCCTTCGAAGGCCTACCAACCAACGAAGGAACGAACGAAGGAGCGAACAAATCCCTGGGCTAGAAAGATATCTTGATTAAATCTCTCAATTTCGCCTGAGAACACACAATCAAACGCCAAGTCTACTAAGTTTAATCATGAGTTCATCCTCGTGGCTTTAGGTGCGAGCACATTTTTTCCAGGCCAAAAATGTTCCACGTTTTGGGACTTGGAACCTCTTGTGTGGTCTCAAGTGCATTCTCAAAGCCAATGACACGCTTTACATGTTCGCTGAGACCAAGTTTATTTCCTTGGATGAGCTTCATAATCACAATGGTGATTGGTTTGTGACCAAGGCAAGCAGGGCCTCGATTCAGCAATCTGCAATTCAGCCTCAAATCCGAATGCGGATGTTAAACTTGAGCACACTTTGAACCAGTGGGCCTGAAGAACCGTGTTCCACGGAAGGTCTTCATACAAGCAAGTACTGGTACGAGCGAAAACATGGCAGTCGGAAAAGGGTAGACTAGACAAAATGTAAATGAAATACCCTAAGGACTAGATTTCCTTGATGTTGATGGAACCTGATGCTGGTTGGTGTTGATAGTCGTAGTGCTGGTCTTCGTGGCCACGGCTGGCTTTGTTTAGCAGCTGTAAATTGGTTACAATGTGTTCATGGCGAGACCAGATTAAGGAACCAAAAGCCAACAACGGCCAAGTCAGAGGCACTATGAGTGAAAGCATAACTTGCCACACGCGCTTCCATTCTTTTTTCGGTTTTGATAACGATAACAAAAGGAGCAAAAAGGCCTACTTGGCAACTGGTCCTTTATCAGGCAAGGTCTTTTGTACGAGGGCTGGCTGTCCGGGAGATATTCGTCAAATTCGTTAAAGTTTTTGTTCGTAATTCAAACGTCGAACACAATACAATAATTTCACCTAGAACATCACTAGATTAGCTTCTAAATCTTAGCCAGTTAAGGGTATACAGTTGTTTCCTTCCAAATGACTTCCTTCCCAAATGTAGCCACAATATCGAAGCTGGAGCAAACAACAAGGAGGTGTCACAGGCATCCTAATTAGTCAAATACAACGTTTGATGATGACAGAGCAATTGGAGGCTCTTAACAAGCCTCCTTGAGCACAAGGTTAGCACCTTGGCCCTATATATGAGGTGTAACCATGACGACATTCACACTCTGATCTTTGGGTGATAGAAACAACGACCATCGTCGACCACGAGAATAAAAAAACATGTGAAAAAGGTAATATTATTCGATCTTTCTGACTACATTGGCATCTTGTCACCTTGTTTTAGAAAGGCTTTTTAAGTTGAAGTCAATTCCCTTTATTATCCTAGACGTTTCGTCCTTTTCCACTAAGCTTCGTTGTTTCGAGATTAAATCTTTTTACTCACGGTGAATACCACATTATGACGACTTAGTTAAACCATAGCCCTCGGATCAAACGAAAAACAGTTTACCTGATTATGTTTTGAGCATCATGATGATATCTTTTCCTAAACTGCACTTCAGGTGTTTGATATGAACGTGAACTCAGAAGCAATATCGTGATGAATAGGTCAGCTCATCATTTACAATATTCCAGGGTTTGGAAGAACCGTATTTTGGGCCGGGAATTGCCAAAATACCGGGAAACTGGATTGAAATCCAGATTTTATTGAAAAGCGTGTTTGCTAATTGATTTTGATTGTAAAATCAGATTTACAAGAGGTTGTGCTTTCATTACCTTATGAATTTACATAATTTGCTTCATAAATATGGTGTATATATTTTTGATCAAAATTCGTTTTCAATCCTATTTATTGAGGGCTAGTCAGATTACCCAACTCGACCTCGTTGGTGGATCAGATATTATATAAATATACAGTTGATCAAAATGAATAAGTTTTCGCGCTGAAGTGCTCGTAATCTCTTTCCCAGTAAGGGGTTAGCAAGTCCGCAAAAATACGTTCGTTTGAAGCTAGAATGTTTGTCGTATTATCGTAAAGCATTTTACAGGACAAAGAGATTATTCTTGCTTTTAATGAAACAGTAGTAAAGAAACTGGAATGTAAATTTTTTTTCGGGAAAGGGGGTCTTATTAGATAAAGTCGAGAATCCCGGGTTAAAAACCCGAGGCCGGGAAAAAGATTCAGACCCTTAAAGCAACAGATATACTGGAATGGAAGATCTCGGTTTGCAAGGACTAGCTCGCTCGCTCGCTTGCTCTTCAGAACCGGGATATGCGTTAATTAGGCCTCCACCAAAGTGGCTTCCGAGGCTACGTTCATTCAGTCATTGCACTTAATTCCGTTTTGCTCAGAGTTGGGAGCCAACCTGTTGCAAACATGAGGACGAATGGGCAGATTATTTCCCATCAATTCATTTTAGTTCTTTTCGTTAAATTACCTATTGCTCATGGTATTTCAAATTTTATCGAAAAATTGATTTGGCATCAAACATGGCATTCATTCACTTTTTGTATGGTATAACTGTATCGCACACTGTACTTATACAATTCGCTTGTAGGCCTCAGGTGAAAATAGCTTTCGAACTGAAAAGTAAAGGGATACACTTTATCTGCGCATAAATTCATATTAATGAGAATGAAGAAACTAAAAGAGTTTATATTCAGCCGGGACTCTGATCCAAATGGAACATGCTGAATTGATCCCTGACACCTACAAGCTTGGTTTAAATCGAAATTCACCCCAGCTAAGACATATTGAAAAACGGCGTGCATGCTTATTGAAGTTGTGGAAGCAAGAGAAACAACTTTGCCGTTTCAGACATTTTCATGGCTAGTTCATACAAGTACATAATATACTTCAAAACATTATATGAAGGGCTATCTCTTTGAGGCCTTATCCTTGCTTCGGTTCTTCGGGGATTTTGGACTAAAAGTTCATGAGGATTGAATGAGTGCTATTTTACTTACGATTTCGAGACCTACAAAAAGCAAAAACTATTTTTTGAAAAAAATGGTGTGCGTTTTTAACCTATACATGAATATGTTTGCTTCAGGAAAGTATTGATGAGATTTCTGTGATTACAAAAAGTATCCTCGCATACAATGTAAGTGAATTTCGGTTTTAGCCCAATGTGAACTGAACACACATTCTAAGCTCTAATTCGATTTTGAGCTTCTCATTACTAATTCGTTCAAGTGCTCATAAAACCCATTGGGAAATCAACTCATCTTTTTATCATTTTCTTTTATCCGACCTCTTTTAAGGTTGTCGTTCTGCATGATGACCTTATTTTTGGAATGAAGTCTTGGTGCAAAAGATTGGCAACATTTTGGACTTATGTTGCGTTCAAAAGTTCTACAAGAGTGACAAATTCCGTCGTGTTTAAAACTTGGACAAGTACTTGAAAAAGGCTTTTAGTTTAGACTAAAAGTATCGAACGAATGAAAAGAACTTGAATCTTGTGACTTGCTACCGCATTTCAACCAGAAAGTTGCATTGCAATAGTATGGGTCACCGTTTTCGGCTTTTTGTGGTCTTTAGTGCATAGGTCTACTTTCTTGGCTTTCAATTGTTTAAATTCGATTTCGAAGGCCCAAGATTTAATTTGTCCATTTTATGAACACGTAGACTTGAGAAAAGGCGAAGATCTCTTTAATTTAATATTCAAGCTCTTTTCATCGATTGTTGAGAATCCTCAGTGGTTTAAAACGATTGGTCTATATATAAATGGTGTTCCCTCTGAATTGAACTGGGAGGAACACGTTCCAATTTAAAACGGACGGAGCCACTTCAATCATGCAACTGGTCGCCTCACAAACTGGCTGAATTGTCACTTCTGAGTGTTCATATGTTATGCATGAGAAATGATTGCTTTTTGCCACAATTAACGACCAATAATTTTACTCTTCAACCCCTGGCCAAATGGGCCTTTTTCAATGGGCCCATCTTCTCATCAAGAGTGAAGGAGGGCATTTGACAGTTGCGATACCAATTATGCGATGTTTCATTGTGGCCATTACGATTTCAAGCTCCCGATTTTCGACGCCACTCACTTCGATCACAGAAGCGGGTTGTGTCCCTCACACAATGGTAAACTCACTTGGCAAATGATTTCCGGGGGGACCAATAGTCCCGACCAATTTCCCAAAAATGAGGCAGCGAAGCCATTATTTTGCAAGCTGAAAGAAAACTCATTTCAGTCAAACCTCGGAGGTGGTTACGTCGAATATTAGCTATTTGAATCACAAGAGGCTCCTGATGAGGGTTCTTCAAACTTGGCATCTTTCATGTACCCTTTCTTACGAAGAGAGTCAACGAATGCAATATATTTATCATCGACACATTTCAAACTTCGCAAACAGGCCTGACCTGAGCTTGGTCGACACATACTTCGGTGGGACCAATGCTAGAGAGCTAGGAAATAAATCAATGACTGGTGTACTGCTATTCTGCTACAGAGGGGTGAAATAGGTGTGAACGATTATTTAGGGATAACAATAATCATAGCGGAGCTTGAAACTTTGTTGTGGTCAAAAGAACCACTCCGATCCTCTCTGGTCACGCTATGTTTTTTCGACCCAGATACAAAATATTGATCCAGCGGCAGCCAGCCTCGAACCAAAAATCTAACAGGGACCAAACAACAGCGAGGAATTTTCGAGATCAAGGGATAAAACTGCATCAGGTACTTTAATCAATGAACAATAGTATGCTCGGGAAAGAAATGTCACGAATCTTGGCATGCGAAACTCTGGTTTCCGAGACACAACTTTTGGATTCATAAATGATTTCAAGATTGTTTCAAACCAAAGCATGGAAAACGCAATATCGAAACCACGACAATGACTGGAAGATTCTCACTGTTAAGTTCGTACGGGTGGGCGGGCTCTTACACAACCCCTACATAAGATGGGAAAAAAGGGTCATAGATAATTCATGACATTCCCGAGTTTCATCTAATTTTCAATTAAAAGATGAAATTCTTGGAGCAGAAAGATCAGATAAGATTTTGAATTGGTGAGATAACGGCCAGAATTGTGCACTCATCAGCATCAGACGACAGACACATAACAGGTTACTTAGTTTTACTTTATTTTTAGCTTACAAAGCTTGGGTAGAAGGGTGTGAACCATGCCCAGCTAATGAAGGCGCCCATCCCATCATCCATTTCCAAATTCTGATTGGCAGTCCCATGTCCCTTGTCTGATATTGGATTCGTTCTCCGTCCCTGGATGCGGTTAGGGTGTAAACGTTCCTTTGAAAAAGGTTGTGACGGAATAAATATTTCGTGATACATAGGCCGTTTCCCAACGAGACTTTGATCAAGAGAGCGTTGAAGTATACAGTGCCAATCAGCAAAACGTAAAGTAAAGTGGGCGTGTCAAACTTCATCCAGTTCATGAAGAAGGAAGCTATGGATTTATTTGAAATTTTTTGTACTTAATCATAGATGTTTCACAGCCTTATTTTTCGAAATGGCCACCTCTTGCGCGGATCATGGCCTCCAGCCTGGGCCTGAAGGCCTTGCATGTCTTCTTGACGAAGTCCTCAGACATGTTGGCCCACTCCCGCTCCACGGAGGCCTTCAGGTCGTCCACGCTCCGGTGAGGGGTCTTGCAGGCCTTCCTCTCCACTTCGCCCCAAACGCCATAGTCCAACGGATTCAGGTCCGGGCTGGACGGCGGCCAGATCGTCCAGGGCCAGAAAGCTGGAAAATTGGCCTTGCACCACTCCTGGGTCACCTTGGACTTGTGGCCCGGCGCCGAGTCCTGCTGCCACACATAAGGAGTGTCTGGATAGTTGGCATCGAGCCAAGGCTTGACAACATTGATTAGGACGTCCAGGTACTCCTTGGTC
>NC_081443.1:251129-265759 GCF_007210705.1 Tigriopus californicus
GTGAACCATGCCCAGCTAATGAAGGCGCCCATCCCATCATCCATTTCCAAATTCTGATTGGCAGTCCCATGTCCCTTGTCTGATATTGGATTCGTTCTCCGTCCCTGGATGCGGTTAGGGGGTAAACGTTACATTGAAAAAGGTTGTGGCGGAATAAATATTTCGTGATACATAGGCCGTTTCCCAACGAGACTTTGATCAAGAGAGCGTTGAAGTATACGTACAGGTGGAGTCTAAGGCTGCTGCCGTGATCTGCCATTCATGGATTGGGACAAGACAGCTGAGGAGGAGGAGGAGGGCATGCCCGAGTCCACAGAAGCCGGCGAGTTCAAATCCAGGGTGGCTGCTCCTTTGCAGCCACCCTGAAATACCTGTTGGGGAAAAGCCTATGCATCAGGTAGGTTATTTGTCTAACGGGGAAGGAAAACACACTAAGAGAGTGTTGTGTCTTCATAACCAGTATCATCATTTATTGGTTGTAATGGTTAAATTCATCATTCACATTGGCAGATGTGAGTCACCTTTTCATGTTGCTCTAGCTAGTTACCGTCAATCATTCGTTTTGCGGCTTTGAAGCGATCCCTGTTGAAGAGCTATTTCTTATCGTGTGCTTTATTTTCCCAAGTTGTGTGGAGGAGGGGTTGAGAACAATGCTTCCTTCTAGCGCATTTTACTTTGTTGGGGCTTGCACAGACAAAACACTCCTCTAGTGAGATTTGTTTTCCGTTTAGGGAAATTCGAACAGCGAACCTCTCTCACGCTCGAAAACTGGTTACCACTAATTCAGGTGTTCTCTCTCCAGAGTTTTACTTCGGCCACCTGGGGAAAAGATTCCCCTTGGCTTATGTTTTCTGCTTGTTAGACCGTTCGTGGGCATCAATGCCTGCATTTATTTAAAGTATCGGTCATACTCTGACTGCTCTTCATGATTGACGTCAAATTGTATGAAACCTCAACGTTTATTCCTTCTCATTATAGTACAATCTTCATGATATGTGGCCGACATAGAGAACCTGCATTAAATTCAGATCCGTTGCCATATTGCGTATTACAACACAGCCTGACATTGACTCAAAACGGACTATGAAGTTTTGATGGTACATTCGACAATGAAAAACTGCATCGCTGGATTTGGCGAGTGTCAGATAGCGGTAGGAAACCAGTGCTAAACCGACCGAAAAGCATGAACGTAGCATAGAAAACGTTTATTTGTCCACAAGCCAATTAAAACCTCAAAATGATGCCTGCCACTTCTCGACATGTCCTTTAATATTTCATCGATTTCGTTCTTATCACTATTCTAGAATTGGATAATTGTGTTCACTTGAGCCACAACCATCAAATTACTTTATACGATACACGCTGGCGTTTTCCGCTCAATCATATTCCGCGCTCTGTGTTTAAACCCAACCTTTGGAAGGTCGATAGGTTTAATTGCTATGTCGTGGATGATTGTTATTGCGCAGGGAAACGTAGTATTTTTACAATTGAAGAAAAAATAGCAACATATTGGGTGAAGAAGTAGAAAACCACACCCCAATAATGGGAATATATTGAAATATGAAAGTAAATGGACAGGACTAGCCGAAAACTAAGTGACACTAAGTCAATCATTTCATTACTTTTGCTTATCATTTCAAGAGTCATCAATATATTATAGGCAATGCCATAGAGGAACGGAAACCTGTGGTCTATGGCAATGATTATATTTTCTTTTATGACGACTGGTTCTCATAGGTACAATGGTGACTCTTATGAAGGCAAAAGAACTAAACGCCAGTGTTGGAAGCTTAATTACATGGCTCTTTGTTCATACGTGGCTAGAAATTAAGATTCCAGTCACTAGTGGACAGAAAGTAGATTTCCACGGATCAACTTTGGTTTTTGATTGCTTCCAGTCAAAACAAAGAAAACTGCTTATTCAATGGCCGTCGTCACCCTCTTGGCATAAAGCTCATTCAAGCTCGAATTTCAAAAAGATGCCATTTTCAACACCATCAACTCATTTGACTTTCCAGGTCGTCCCGTTTCAAGAACAACTCGGGCAAATCGCAACTCTCCACCTCAAAATTAATCCCATGACAAGTTGAACTCACCAAAGATCCATCTTGACTTTCTTCAATTTCATTTTTATCAGCTTGTTTCAACAAAGAACAATATTATCTACAATTTTGATATTACATGTAGTTGAGCCACTATTATCTAAACTAGGACAAATTTGCAACTTGAAGTGCTTTATTTTTTACTTTTTTGAGCTTAAACCCGTTTAAGGACGTGACGAAATTCTAAGCCATTCAAAAGTGATCATCTAAGCCAGAACCAAGATAAAAGTGAAAAGGCACTGCCGCGTAAGTTAAATGACTAGTTAGCCGGGGAATAAGTCAAAAGATTGTCTCTCTACAGATTGGCCGAAATTAATGGCTCAACGTAAATCTGGGATTCAAGGACGAAGGACGATTGTAAAGGCATTGTTATGTTTAAAAAGTAATGAAACCAAGGATGACAATGGAACTTTTGAGCGTAGCCCTGGATTTGATATCTGTGGCCGACCACAGCAGCGTCCAAATTGTGACACAAGCTAAATTTGATGGTTTAAGGTAATTCACTTTAGTTTCTTTAACAATCATAAGTTTGATTAGTTTGAAGAGAACGTGAAAAGAGGGCTAAAGTACAAACAAATATTTTTGCCGGATATATTGCTTTGAATTGTCGATTGCTTGATGGTAATTACAAAATTATCGATGATTCCAGCCATCCTGTGTTGTTCTCAAACTATCACTTTTCAAAGCTTTCAGTCAAGTCTCGAGTTCCATTGAAGGCTCTATATTTATTATCTTACTATACTATACTTGATTTTCTTTATGTACGTAGGTGACACCAAAGCAATTGAGTAACCCCTCCTCCAAAACCTTTTCAAGATGGTAATTACAACACTAAATGAGAGCTTATGCAAATGCCAAGACTTCTAGCATTTGAAATAGCTATGAATTCAAAAGCAACAACTTTTGTAAAATATCAACCTGGAAAATATCGCAGACTAGTATATTAAAACTGGAAGAGGATAAATTTTTTAAAAACGAAATCAAAGTATGTTGGGCATAATCTTTGTTTCGTTTTCAATTGAAATTTTATCTTTATCACGAGATACATACACGTTTCAAAGCAAAATTCTTTTGTTTATATACATTCGACATCAATGATGAGTGATTGCGAAGTGCACGCCAAATCAAATGCGAAACGAGTTGCTGAGCACACATGAAGTAAATAATCTTTTTTTTTTGACCGTACAATTAGATACATTTTGGCAAATTCTTAGAAAAAGAGGTAATCTCAATGACAAGTGCTCTCTACCTTGCTGTTTTCAACACTAGCACACGACCTTTTTTGCATTCACCCTGCATGAAACTGAACTTGGTGATGATTCTTTATGTTTTGGCCAAGTTTACAGAATTTTGGACCATGTTAATGCCAGGAAAATCATCAAATTGTACTAACGTTGGACAAAAGTGTCTTTAGTGCGTAGAAATTAATTATTGTAAATGGAGACAAATTTGAAAATTCAACTCACACATGTTTCTTTATAATATTTTAGTGTCATGATAGCCTAGAGCAACTTTCGGTGCTTAAGTAAGAATGATAGCCACTTTTACATCCCTTGTAAATATTAAGTGACAATTGTTACTACTTTTAGCTTTGAAAGAAATTTTAAAGAAAATAAAGAATTATGATCTCTTGTTATGTCATTGAAAAAGACAATTTTATGTCTAGGCAACAACTTGGGATATATATATATTAGGCCATTTACCGATCTTTTTAGGTGTAAGTGCAACTTTCAATCTGTAATAACTAAGCGTCTGTTGAACAAATGTTACGAAATTTCATGTCAATATATGACTAAGAGTATCAATAATATTGACTGACTACATTTCTGACAGTAATACGTTTTGATGTAGTTTCAGTGATTCAACACACTTAATTTAGCGATGTTTTCTCTTCTTCAGAATTTGTTCCTTTTATTTGTTTGACAAATGTAAACGTATTTATATGAATGGCATTTGAGCAAACACTTAACCAGAAACTATAATCAAGGTGTTCTGCAACTGAACAATTGCAAAATGGTTTTGGAATGAGTCGGTATATTCAACAATACAAGGAAAGCCAGATTAAAAAAGAAAATGCCTCTATTAAAAAGACATTACTCTCTAAGACATTGCAATTGCAAAAAACTGAATAAGACGTCAGTTATCCCATCGATTAATTTTGGAAATTCGTATCCTTAAAAAGCGCCGTCCACGTTTTCCGAACCAGGTCTTATGACAACTTTTGAGTTTCCAAGAACCTCCTGACCCCTTTTATCATTGATGTCCGTATCTATTTCCTCGGGAAAGTGGAAAGGCAAACCTCGCCGAACTTTAAAGAAAGACCATCTACTTCTTTTTGCCTGGTTCTCTCTGGACGAGGACAAGAAAAGTCAAACTTTTCGAATGAATTCCCTCTAGAGTTTGGCTGGCCAGTGGCAACGCTCTCTATCTACGTACGTTGGCTCGACCATGAACCAATGTGGGCATAAATGCGGCAGTCCCACATTCTTGGACATCATAAAGAGCCTTCGAGTATGGAGCGACGTAGTGGAGGAGGTGGAGTGTCTCAGACCAGTCGGTATATCATTTATGCTATCAAATGACTCGGACGAAGGAAAAGGACCCCTTCAGGTTTGTGGTACAAGAGGGGCGTGAAAAAAAGGACCCGGTCTGCTACAACATGACATTGCCAAAGCGAGACACACAAAAAGACATTGGTACTTAGCTTGAAAAGAGGCCTCCGAGTTCAGATCTCAAAGCCGGGAACGATACAAAGTGAAAAGGACAGGCATTTGAAAATCCGGTCCAGCTGGACAAAAATGAAATGGTGTTCCTTTCAACCACCCAGATTTGCTCGTGAGTAATGGGAAGCCGTGCTAAATTAGATTTAAGAACCTTATGGAAGGTAGTAGCTAGGCTCGTTTCGTAGGGGAAAACGGGACCAAAATACGAGAAGTTTAGAGTTCTTCTTCCCACCGAATTTTCACTCAAAACATTCCAGCTCGTTTTTTTCGGCGACTACTGTGAAAACTGGCACACCATTTTAGAAACAAGCAGTAACTGGAACCATCGGGTTGTCAATTATAGACACCAATTTGTATGCTCACTCTTCATTAGTCAAGTGTTTACTTACCTTCTGTACTAAATGGCTTGTTGCTTGCTTCAATCGAGGCTTTTAACATTTATTCAGTTTTATTGCTCTTTTGTTTCGCCCTCACAAATCTTAGCCCATCGCAAGAATGACCAAGAATGCATTCATCACAAGTGATTCGGCCAATATGTGCCAAAGAGAATTAATCAAATAAATTTGGTCGCAAAATTGTGGAAATTTATAGTGGTGTTGAACGTGCGGCAATCTAAATGATAGATTCAGAAAGGTTTGCTGGATTTCAGATTCAAAATTATCAACATGTATACAATTTAATGAATGTGTAATCTATGTTCAAAGTTCTGGAAAAAGTTTATTGCGCAGACAACACTATATTACGAACGGTCTTTTGTCAATTATTTGAAAGAGTTTTCCACACTCTTCCAGAAATACAACGTCCCCTTCTAATGAAGATTAATCAAATGGCAAATCATCATTATGTAGGGCTTAAGAAACAAAGCAAACAAAAATAACATACACACAATTAAGCAACGAAAGAAAAGGGCGTCGAATCAAACTACAATTGCATTGTACAGTTATCATTCATTACTGACAGCGTGTCCGTTTTAAATGAAGTCAACCAAGATAATGTGTCTAGTCCTAATTAATGGGCATATTCAATGGCTAAATCAGCCCATCTTTTTATTCGCCACCCATTAAAGTGGAGAGGCAATCGCTTCTGAGGCCTTACTGTCATAGCTCATCAATAAAAGAGCACGCATTCATTCCAACTTTCTTGCCCTCCAAACGAGATTTGCTTTTGAACCCACTCTACAGTACGTATACTGTAGGTACGTATTAAGACTTGGTTTCGTTGGCTCCCCTAGATCATTGACTACCACTGCATCATACCATTCATAAGTGAGGTTTGGATATGATTGTCGAGAAGCTGATAACAACACCTGGCCTCACTTGGTTGGTTGGTTGACTTGGCATGTCAAGCGAAAAAAGTGCGAGAAATTGACGTTAGCGAACCTTGCCCGTCGCGTGCTATCGGAGTGGAGAATCAAGTGGACACATTTAATCGAGCCACTCCGAGTTTCGACCCGAGAATCTACCAACCAAAGGGTGCGTACTTTCTTTCACTTCCCACGAGGTCCCAAGTCCATTCAGTTTCATGGACCACCAAACTTCTTTACCTCGAGTGGATATATATTTCAGAGCGACGACGGACGAGATCCCACGTTAGCCACAAGGCGGTAGATCGTGGAAAGTGGGAACTGGGAACCCATGGGTGATGATTAAAATCAAATGAGAGTGCGTACGTTCGTGGCTCCCTTTTGTATCGGAATCCAATCTTTCGTAATAGAAGTTTTCCGGGTGTGATATCACAAAGGCCGGCCAATGCACACGTGGTGACTGAAGGGAAAATTGAAATATTGACAAAACCAACCAAAGGCCAAAGATGGCCGTTGTTTGGCCTTTGATCCTGACTGTGGAAGCAGATTGTGTTACTCTAGCCATCCCCCAAGGTTTTACCATATTTTGGATGGCCTTTGGTGGCCTTTAGTGGCCTCAGATCTATTTCGGGGACACTCCTTTCGGTTGCAAAAATCCTACTTGTTTTTTGTAGTTCGGCGGACCACTATTCACGCATCATGCTCTGAAGTACACTTTTTACAGTTTTGGATGAGAGAAGTCTTACGAGTATGAAGCATACCATATTTGAAACTTATTGCATCAGTTCAATCAATGCAAAGATTAGCCAGTCTGGCCTTTGGCGAACGTGTGAAAGAAAGGAAGCGAGAAGAGATTGATCATTTCATAATTGCATATATATCTGCAATTGACAGAGAGTGTGAGCGAGACAGAAAAGTAACTCATCATGTGAAGGGAGCGTTTTAAGTGCCAGATTGGTCCATACACGAAAGTAATTAAAGTTTCACTTTATGTTACATAGAGGCTAGCATGCACGCGCATGGTAGTCATTTAATCATAAGTTCGCTAGAATTCGGTGATCTCAGTAATAAGAACAGCCTTTTTCTGTTCTTTGACGAGACCAAACGTCATTAAATTCTCATTACGAATGTTGCATGTCAATAACTATATGGACAATAAAGACCAATAAGTGACTTAAATAAATGGGCGATAGAACATCAAAGAGTTCGAATATTGAACCTTAGCTTCCAACTAGCCGAATAGGTTTTTGTCTGAAACGTGGCATTTTCTTCATCTGTATTGAGTCACTGCAAGCAATTCAGATTTTGCCTTTTTGTTGTTATTTGAAAAGTAGTTCGATTTTCAGTTTCCTTTTTGAAACTTCCAATCTCAATCAGTTTTGAACCATGTGGTTCCACTTCCATCCGCTGTGCCAATACCAACCGCTACAAAGGACGCTGCGTCGTCAGAAAGCCATCGACCAACCTATGTCATTAAAATAAGGCCCGAAGGACGAAAAAAAATCAGCTCATAAAGTTGGCTCTTTGAAATTGGTAGTTTGGCACTCTTCAAGACCTGGCCCATCCCTTGGCTGCATTGACTCCTGCCTACAGTGGAGAAGCCTGTCCCATTTCTAATAGGAGGGAGCTAGGGGAACATGGAACCACTAAATCCAGGTTGATCCATGACTTGGTGGGGGTTCCATCCAATTTCGATAGAACCCTTGACCAAGGCCGAGAAAAGCGTCATGAAGGCGGGTGCCCCTATATCACTCTATGCATTTGTTTTTCTATCCTTAAGGCCACCGTTTTGCTGGAATTGTTTTGTAAGTGCTTGAGACATTCGAGTAGGTTGGCGAGTTGTACCAAGATCCGGACAAGATGTGTGTGTTCCAGTAGGTGGCTTCTACCGTAGCTTTTGGCCTTGTGAAAAAGACAATTTCTTCCTAAAATGTCAAGTTGAGAGTTTCTGTTGGCCATCATAAATCATGACCCTCGCCTTGCTCTGGCTTTCCACTTTTGGCCAGGCTTGCCAAAATGGCAACAACGCAACGTGTGCTAATTTCAGATGGTTTACATTCAATCTGCAAAAACGTTTCCTTAACGTGTGGGATAAGAAAGGTAGACGAGTCAAATAATGCACGTGAAAGGATTGATTTCAAGTGTTTCCATTCAGAAACAGCAAACTTGATTTTTCAAACCTAGATTCTTTTAAGATGTTCCGGAAACGAATCATTGTAGTATCTGGGGAGGAAAAAAGAAACTGTTGGCTTGCATTGCAATGAGTGACAGGCAAAAAAGAAGTGCATTGTTGGAGTTGACACAAAGCTCAAATACACGATCAAGCATTTTTCTTAGCCAACAGTTACAGAAGCACAAGACGACCCAAGCACACGGGTATCGGCATTGCAATAAAATTGATGAAAAGTATCTTGCTGCCTGATATCGATATACGTATATTTTCATTGTAGTTCAAAGAGCAAAGGCAACTACTAGAAACCAAAATTGGATTTGATTTGATAGCAGTCCTTTTCCTTCTTTTTGTGTCTTTTTATGACAATGAGAGGATGTCAATTAATGACAATACTCAAAGGCAGTGCAAACTCAGAAGGATAAAACCTGTTTTGGAGAACTCATAATTCACTCATGACGTTTCCTTGAGTAGCTAAATCTTTGATAAACAAGGTCAATTACCAAAAGCGAAAATTAACTTGCCCTCAAGATTAAGAGATTCTAGACAGTTTCTACCCATGTCAGCGAACAGGCAATGCATTAATTTGACATGAAGATATTTCTAAAGAGACCTTTGGGAATCACTGGTAAGGTCACTTTCTAGTCCAGTGGCAGCCCTGATTTAGCCGTATTTCTTTGAACTGTTTGGTTGCTGTTTGCCTAACTTTTAGGTCTTTTGTTTCGCGTTTCTTTTGAAAGAATGAAACTTGGTCCAACCTATGAAAGACGAAGCTTTGACGATATATATCATCTTTCATCATATGATAAGATGCCAACTACTCTTGGGAAGGCGTTGATCCACTCAAGGTGGTTTTATGCCTGACCAAGACACATCCCTGGCAAAATTTTAGCATACCCTTTCAATACCCAATCTGTGTATATCTTGGTCCAAAGAGCTCTTTGACATGGACACGTAGGTGGAAGCCACGACACCTTGACCTCGTCCCTGACAAAAGATTCAATTCAGCTTTGCCTTCTTGGTATTGGTTGCAAGTTTACATTGGCGAATACTTTCGTTACTTAACTTTGCCATCCTTCCTCTGGTCTCGAGTTTCTAGGTGTAAGGCCAGAAAACTTATCGCTTCTAATGCGGCTTCGTGGGAGCTTAGTACTGAGTCCACTTCAAACCGGAGTTGGGTTGTGCCCGGTATTCATAGCGATTGAAGTGTTCTCCTGCAGGATTATGTTTCATGTCCTTCCTGCCATTGGGTGCCGGAGCTATTCACTACCAGAAACTTCTCGATCATCTTTTACGTACTCACCCACAGACCAGACCCTTAAAAAGTTTTCTGAACCCCCCCTTCCCCTATGTGGTATCAAATAAACTTGGAATGTGATCATTGCTTGGGAGTTTCCACCTTTCTCACAGGCGAGAGAGAGAGAGACAGAGAGAGAAGCGACGCCATCATCCCATCCATCCTTGGGTTCTAGCCAAAAATGGATAAGTTTGTCCGTTTTTCCGATGGATAACTGCGTCAAACCCAGGCCAATCCAATCTGTGGAAGGGCCTCAAATCGGGTCAAATTCTCTTCGTTAAGGGATGGATCAAGTTTGGAACACTTGATCTCAAAGGACGAGGAGACACAATGATGTTTGAAAAGCCTGGCTTTTCTCCGGTTGACGTGGAACACATGATTTTATTTGCGGATAGAAGTCGCGGTGCTTGTACTTTAGGTAGCAGGCAAGATCGAAGGGCCTTTCAGATGTGCGCTCAAGTGGATACGTTTTCGAGGCAAGTTTAGGTTTGGTCAGCTCCAAAGTTCCATCGCTGCAAGATCCTGGAGTCCAGATCCAGTGAGCAATAAATTGGAAAACCCAAAATGCTGACTGGCTTGGCTGCTTTTCCAAGTCAAATCAAACCCAAAAAACGTCTGAACAGCCGTTCTATGAAAATGCGTCCCTCCCTGCTATATTCCAATGTGTTCAAGCCCAAGGAGGCTAAATTAAGCCTTAAAGAAGGACATCAGAAGTGCGCTTTCAAAGCCCAACGTTGCTAATTTCAAGACAAATCATCCCCAGAGCGAATAATTTCCTGTCCTTTGGCTGGAAAAGTTAATTTGGCTCTCGATTTGTATGGGCGATTCAGTGGAAGAAAAAGCCATTTACGTAGAGTGCAACGGTTAGTCAAAGACAATTGAATTTACATGAACCTGCAATTGGGTATTGCCATGTTTCTCCTGACACAGCATTTGGAACCATGTTCTAGGGATGGCTTCCATTCCCATTTGAGTTGGCCCATTTCAAACGCAGGATGGATTTGGCTGCGTTTGTGTGTTGGCATGAAATTGGCATGGAAATCAGTTCAACAATGAATGTATCGCCTCTGCAAACCCCAAAGAGCTCAGCTACAAAGAAGTAGAAAATGGCTCTCAACTCTCAATTCGGGATGTATTCCACAAATTGGATTGGTTGCAAAGGGGCCGACAGGAGATCCTGTTCCAGAGATCGTAGAATAATTGGACCGTGTTCCATCCACTGAAACAAGTAAGAGTGCGGTTTGCCAAGTTCTTAATTTGAATTTGAAATTCCATTTAATTGGTACGTGACGTTTGAAGTACATTTCTAAATGCATTTTTTTGTGGTCCAATTTCCGTGTTAGTAATAATAACCCCCAAAGTAAGGTTTGATTATTCGCTCTTTCGCTCGTAGTCTCAAACTTTTGAAATGAATTAACAAGAGCGTTGCTCTCCATTTGGTCCAAAAGTTATGTTTGCCAACTCGTTTTTAAAACGCACCCAGAGACGAAAATCTCTTTTCGCAATCTTGAGCATCACCATTAGAAGTGGACGACGACTGCAATAAGAATGCCAATTTATTTCGTCCCCAATGGTTTTTACATGCAAATGTGAAGGCTAAATATCAGCAAAAACAGCTCTTGAGATCACCATAAAAAGCATCAGGAGCAATCTTGTGGTAAAAGGATTCGCTCGAAAAAGTAACGCTCATTCATGAGATTAACCAAACGAAACGGCTGTCCTACATTTATCTGAGATCTGGGTACCAAGAATAAGTGGCAGTTTGGTGGGGGCAAATTTATATCCGATAATTGTCTTTCAATCACTTATTGGACCACTGAAGGTCTCTTCTCTCCCTCTCTCGGTCTTCAAAGGAATGTTCCAAAGCCCAATTTGTTGGGACTGCCCAAACTCCATGTTCTCTCGGCCCTCTCTCAGATGTCTGGCCGTGAACTTAGTTGAGGCAAGGTCATCGGGAATGGTTTAGCCAGGTCCTGAAGGTTTGTTAGAGAAATGTTTGACCATGAGGACTGAAGAGGATGAATTGAAAATGCGGGCTGCTGACCTAACAACAACGGCTCCAACTGTCGGATGTTTGGAAGAGCATTCCTCGAGGTTTTGTCCTACTTTTTGTCGTCGTTCCCTTCTCGGCAATGTATCATCATGAATTTGATATTTGTTTTCTCTTGGCTGAGTTTGAGAATGTCCAGAAAAATTTCTCGCTGGCTAATGTGGTGGACTAGTGGTCCAGAAAAACTTTCATTGGTGAAACTCCCTTGGAAAGTATTTCAAGCGCTTGATTTCTTTTGTTCTCCACCAACTCAATGACTGAGCGAAAATTTTGCGGCCATCAAAGAATATCCTGGAGACACACCTTAAATAATGAAGGATTCATGGGCCATTTTATCGCATCATGAATTCAGCAATTTTCTCGACGATAACAGCATATTTCATCAACGTAGTACTGAAGGCTGAGATTTGAAAGAAATTGTTGTGTGGAAGATGGTTGAAGAAAACTGATCTACAAGTCCTTCGGGTGAATAAGTACTTACCTCAACGGAAAAGAAAACGCATTGGCGGAGTGTTTTGTTACTTCATAGTCTGAGTAGGTAATAAACAAACAATAGAGAAGTGCAAAGATTTCGGATTTCACACCAGTGCGCCCTCTGGTTCTACCATGAATTGAGTGTCACCATGCTTCTTACTGATGGCAAGATGTTGGCATCAAATGTTTTCTGTTCGTATTTTTTACATATTTTTGTCACCTGCAATGTTATGTCATCTTTATCAAATGAATGTTAGACTGAAATGGTTTAAGATCATTGTCAAACGATATCCCAAAATGGTGAAAAAAATTGTGAATAAAGATTTGGAAGCACTGGATGTGCTAAACCATGGATTGTAGCGCAGCCTGGCTAGCTCACTGAGCTGAAATCTGAGCTGNCATGCTTCTTACTGATGATAAGATGTTGGCACCAAATGTTTTTTGTTCGTATTTTTTGCATATTTTTGTCACCTGCAATGTTATGTCATCTTTATCAAATGAATGTTAGACTGAAATGATCTAAGATCATTGTCAAACGATGTCCCAAAATGATGAAAAATTTTGTGAATAAAGATGTGGAAGCACTGGATGTGCTAAACCGTGGATTGTAGCGCAGCCTGGCTAGCCCACTAAGCTGAAATCCGAGCTGGTTCTTTACACGTCTCTATGGCTAATGATACTGGTGATGAAGGCTCAACACACCTCTAATTTTGGCAAACTACCGCAGCAATGGTCTAGCCATTCCCCTAACTTGCCTTTGGTCACCCAATCATTGAAGGATGCTGGTGAATTCCTAACCTTTACTCATCCCTTGCAGCCACCCTAGATTTGAACTCGCCAGATTCGGGGGGCACAGGCAAGCCTTCCTCTCCTTATGGTTGTCCTCCCCAAATCCATGAATGGCAGCTTGGAGTAACAGCCTTACAGTTCAGCTACATTCTTCAACGCTCTCTTGAACAAAGTCTAGTTGGAGAAAGGCCGGTTCATCACAGAATATATATTCTTCACGAGTTATTCTGCTCCTCCTCCAACGAAAGTAATTCTGAACTGGAACATGTTCCCCCCCTACCATGCTAACGTCTCTCAGAAAAGACTTGCTTCTTAGTGAGAGTGTTCCGCCATCATTTACACCAAACAACTGTTCGTGTTCCTCTAAAAACCGGCATTGACCTTCAATGCTCGCTGGAAATACCCGGCACTAACTAATGTTATCGCTCGGCACCTCATTCACCTTCACATGCTCAAGCTACACAATTTATACATAACACACATCCTAATGTCAATACCAAACTACATGGAGTCAAATTATTCATGTTTTTTTCCTCCAAGTTGCCCTGTGGGGGGTTTATCCAGTAATATCATTGGCGTCGAGAGTGAGGCGGACGATTCGAGCCTTCGTCCTGCCTTGTTCTACATTTGGAAATGATATAATTTCTTGCTTGAGTGACTTCAAGCCAACATTTTTCTCATTCAATAATTAAAGCTGTCTTGTGTTCTCCTTCTCCCTTATTCTTGTTCTGTCTCCCCTTCCAAAGACATTCAAAGTTCTAGAATCCACCCAATGACTGACTGACGACGGACTCCCTCAGACTGAGAGTGGTTCCAGTCTTCCAACTAGCTAGATAGCTGGTTGACTTACTGAACGAGCTCTCTCTCTCTCTCTCTCTCTTCTATTCTCTCTCTGATTCTTGACTCTCTGACTTGAACATAGGAGACGACTCATTCGGGCCCATTCATTGGCTGGCTTTTGTTCTTTCATTTCAAGCCAAAGTCCATGGGCAAAATTGGGTGCAACTCAGCTTCTACTGTAGTACAATGGCGGATGGAGGGAAGTCAAAGTCGACCGAGCATTGGGGGTTCGAACTGGATGGAGCACTACAACGCAAGGACTCCGAGGGGAACATTGCATTGAGACGGAATGTAACTCTCGGGAGATCTACATTTTAAAAGTGGAAAGAGAAAGAAAGAAAGAGCACCAATCAGCCGAGCTTGGGCAGTACGTTCCCAAGTGCAAGATGACCTTGAAAAGTCCCACACGTTTCATTCTCTGTGCAAGCCAGAATAAGTGTGTGAAAAAATTGTTATGTTGGCATCAATGCAATTTTGGCCTCATAAAATTTTTAGTTTGCATTTATCCAGTAAAGTAAGCCGGTGCTAGGATACATGTTGAAATGCTGAGGAATATGACGAAATCAAGAAATCAGATAACAATGAGAAGGTCAAAATTGTTGACATTAAAAACGGAGACGGTAAGATTCGTTGATCAGTTGTGTTAATGTAGCCCTAGTGGTCCCATTTCTAGACACCAAATCAATACAAAAGGGAAACTTTTAGACGCCAACCACATCCACAGACGGAGAACCAAACTGATACCGGACATAACATTGACTGACGGAATTTGGAAATGGACGATTCGATGGCTGGCCGGCCCGAGGCTCGTCCCTTCAATCTTAACACCCCAAACCAAACAAAAAAAACAATAGAGCAAGTGCTTGCAAACCGTATTCTACC
>NC_081443.1:265794-267775 GCF_007210705.1 Tigriopus californicus
GAATATACGTTCAATGGGATGCGCAATATAGCCGCTCAGGGGTATTTCTCATAATTGCCAAATTAAAAACCGTAAGTTGTATTTGATTGATTTGATAGCTCTGCCCACATGATCTCCTTGACACGAAAGTTTTACAGCACTTAAATACCTCTTTATTTTGTCAAGTAGGCTCGGTAAGCTAGATTGACTATGAGGTGTTTTTGACGCAATCGCATAGGCTTAGGCCTTCCTAGGGGTATTGATATGCTATTTTTTCGCAAAACGCCAAAAACTTCAACGTCACCATTTAGTACGTCAAATCCACCGTTGAAGTCGATCGGCAGAACTTTAGCATTGTTTATGGAAAGTTCAGTTAATAGCATCCAATTTTTTGAGTTATCCCATTTTAAAACATCACAAGTACCGTATATACTGTCAGCAGAAATTGTTTGGATTCCACTCTATGAAATTCACCAATCAATTCCTGAAAAGTCAAAACAAATATTATTGAGAAAACATTGCAATCCGAAGTAGAATTGGCGAAGTCTAAATGGAACCGCCCGCCCCAAAATTCCTTTCCCTGACCAAATAGTAAGCGCAAAAAACATTGGAAGAAAGGGCAAATTCAAAAGTCCGTTCTCCCAGTTGACTTTTTGGACGGCTATTTTTCTTGATATTATTCCATAGATGATGGCCAGAATCAGAATGCGGATAGATCTGAATCTTCCACGTTTCCCGCCTTGTTCCATCATAGGAAGTAAATTTCCACCCGGAATAAGACTTAAGCCTGGAACACAGGGTTTCATTCCGAGTTGCATTCACGAAAATGGCCAAAATGCAACAATAGCTGACGCTCAAACCCTTCTCTCATCTTGCGAAGAGGAACCTTGGAAGCCTTCTGATTTGTGACCGACTCTCGGATCCAGGGCTCGAGTATTCCCTTAGTCGGAAATGCTATTTATCCTCGTATTGTACGAGTGAGTCTCCGTTGGGCTCTTTGGCATTCCAGCATTGCCATAAGCTTTATGTGTCGCTTGCTGGGTTTTGCTTATCACAAATATACGAGGATTTGGGCGATGGAGAAATCCCGCTCCATGAAAAATGCATTCAATTCTAAGGTCGCCATTGTTTCCTAGAATTATCAAAAATAACACTAGCCTTTGAAAAGAGAGGTTTAGCGTGCAATATTGATTGGTTTTATGAATGAATAAATGAATGAAATTGGATATGACTTACGTACAAATGAGGACTATTGGTTTATATTCCCCTTCTTAACAATAATACCTTATCAGACTATGGCCATGGCTGATTTCAGAATCAATCACCCGAGTCGTGAAACCCTATGAATGAATGTTCTTACTTTCGAAGCTCTATTCTTTGAGACGAAACGGGTTGCGAGACCGGATTAGCTCGAGATAACTGTCATCCGACAATCGGATCTTGTCAAAGCCGTCTAAAAATAGATTGGAACATCAACCAATGTTTTTATCAACTATTCACTTAACTGTAGACAAAGCACCAAATCGAAATTCAACATTACGGGCCTTTAAAAGCTTCATTAGCTCGTTTGCTCATAAGACCCGTTGACAGAAAAGCTTTCCAAATATTGAAGGGTAGATTTGCTCTGATTAATAATTTAGATTTTAAGCTGCAGTCGTTTTATAATTACTGGAGCAACATTGAGCAAATAAAAATAATACATCAAACATTATCAACTCTAGGGCACAACAAAATCTGGTTGAAGATAGTTGGCACTTTTTCATTCCCCCTTCAAAGGCTCAAGCGAGATCTGAATTACCCTTTTGAAATTGAATATTAAAACCATTGCTCCAGAACGGTATACTTACGAGATTGACGTAGATTTCCGTGTGAAGCAGACGTCAAACAGAAATCAGAAAAAATGCTAATTGAGGTTGCGCGATTTTGGGAGGCTAATAGTTCCGTCGAGAATGAACGACTATTTTCCTATTTTCTCTGTATTGACTGTATGTAACGAAACAAT
>NC_081443.1:267811-281412 GCF_007210705.1 Tigriopus californicus
AGGGTTGCACTAAATTTTTGTCAGCTACTAATAACAACGAATGAGTCGAAGAAACGTGATCAAGTGAAAAATCAAAAGAAGTAAGCCTTCGATTTCTGCTGTGAAGGAGCTGTTTTCCCCCAAAAATTCAGTCACTGGCAAATGCGAGCAAGTATCAATAATGCTTGGATAAAGACCATAAAGCAAGTAAAAAACAGATATAATTGACAGGGATTGCCGACAATTTACACACGAGTAAACATTATTTTCTGCTGTACATGTACTCGTACTTCAACAGGAGTATTTCATTGTCATTATGTGTCGCCTGTTAATGATTGATTGCAAAGAACAAAGCCAAGCTTCTATTTTTCGCCAAATCTCACTCGTTTCAATGCCAATTAGGATTACTACCATTGTCCATTTTGTTTTGCCCAGGTCCTGGTGAAAACAAGCCTTTACTGACCCAGAACCTGATGAATTACATGCTCATGAAACAATTGATGTATTCAGATGCAAACCCTAAAATAGTTGCTGACAGTATCTAATCATGATCAAAGAATTCTTGAAAAAAATCCATTTATTTATCTATAATTGATTGTCATTCGTTTTTACAACCTTCTCTATTTCACAAACGTGTATTCTTGGACACGTCTCGTGGTCACTCGGTACTTTTTTAATAGTACTTGAAGCAAGGATATAACTACACTATATGGTTTTTTATAACGATCAGCCCAATCGATGATATTATCATTAGGCTAGAATGAAAGCCGAATGACATACTGGTTAATGAAAAATAAGAAAACGACAGCAAAATGCACAAATGGAAGGCAATACAAGGTTCAAATTTTTTTTTAGGGATATGTATGTGTACGCATGTATTCAATTAATTTCCTTAAACACCTTTTCGGTGTATAGAAAAAATGAGTCCTTAAAAAGAATATGGGTAAAAGTGAAAATAGTTGGCTGTTTCCTCGGGTCAAGAGTATTTCTAGCCTTTCTTGACTGCTAACAAGCTTGAATTGTATTGCTTCTATCAAGACGTAGCTCATTCCAAGATTTGACAACGCGATTTGTCAGCTTTTGGGGGGGAACTTTTTCCTTGAATCCAGTTTAGCCGTGGGTTTAACTTTCCGTTTACTGATGTTCAAGGTTTCGAAGGTCATTTATTTGAGCCTCCTTACTCCGTTTTGGATTCGTCGATTCAATCGAATGGCCTTCATTTATGTAGATTCATGACCTCGAGGCTGCAAGTTCGAACCCTGGGACCAATGGGCAGGGACCATCCCAGGGAACATGGATGTGCGTAGGGAAAAGTCTCGTCCCCACAGACGTCTCATCCGCCTTATCGGTTGTTGGACGGAAAAGAATGGGACATTGGCTATGCCCCTCTGGCTAAAGGCCATTTGAACTCAATCTGGGTGTGACTCGATCTGGGAGGACCCTGGCTGATTGAGTCGGGGTTCTTTCTTGTGTGTGATCTCGGTATGAATTAGCTGTTTGACTGGAAGTCATTTCATGCCAGACTAGACAGTCCATCCTCAGGGTCGTTTGGGACATTGATGCCATACTATTTCCCGTCCCACTTTTGAATTCCATGGCAGCGAGCTCGAGAGGCTCAATGGACAAATTTAAGTGTCAGAAGGCCACCATGCCTTGAGGAAATGGTATTTATTTCAGCACTATTCAAACCAGCCACCCGGAACCCAGGATGCATGGTGATCATTTCGAGCCTTGGGAACTTCTCTTGGAGTGACATGCCACGTGAGGCGGATGTCCCACAAACGGTATGGGTTTCTTATCCAACTATGGTGGGCATTTTTACTTCAATAGATTGGGTTTCTTGGTCGAGGACAGCTCCATCAACCATGGCAGGCGAGATTGGTATGCTAATCCATTGCTCTGTGGCTAACGAGACCACGAGAGGAGGCGAAACCTGGGACTTTGTTTGGTGGTACCATATGAAGTCTTGTTTATCTTTAACTTGAGCTCCTACTGGTATTTGAGGCAGTACGTACGATGATACACTTCCCTCTCTCTGAAGTAAGTAAACAATGCATTGTTTGGAAGTGCATTCAAAGGTGGTGGTGTCATCAAACCGGTGGTGATTATTGAAAGCACAAGGAGCTATGCCCTTATGATAATACAGGTGACGGTCTGTTGTAGAGATGAAAGGATTATCATGGTAAAGTGCGAAGAGCTTTGTGTTTTAATTACTCTTTTTTTCGATCCAAATCTGATTTCGTTCCAGACCTTGTGACGTTTGAGGAGATACAGCAAAAAATGACATACTCCACTGAGCATTATTTGGATCAATAATCCACCTTTGGGACGTTCCGTTTCCCCAATTCATAACTATACTTGAATTGAAAACGACGAGCTTTTCTAGTCGTGAACTGCTTGGAGTTTGGTGTTAAATGCAGATTTGTTTTTCTGAAAGGCGAAAGAAAAAAGTCATTCAAATAGATCAGCGTATTCAGCTTGTGTTATTGAACATACGCACGGTACATTTACATTTGGTAATTAGTCACAATCATCCGTTCTTGAGGAGAAAAACAAATCACTCGTCACCAAGGAAATGTATTGAGTTTGGCCAAACAGATGTTACTCAGGGGATCATTCATTTTGACACTGAATATAAGGTCTGATTAGATGATTAAATGCTCAGGTTGTTGAGAGCCATTTTTCCGACTGTTCAATTTTTCACTATCATATATTTCAATATTAGGGGATAGTAACCTGTGTGTACAATAGAGTTTTAAAATATGTCATTAAGAACTCCTACAAATTGCTTGTCTTTCAACTACATTAATGTTGATAATCCCTTGTGCAACTGTTTGGCCACAATGGCAAATACGGCCAGTTTCAATGTTGCTGCCAGTGTAATACCCTAATAACTGACAAGGCCGTAAATGACGTGATGGAATCTATCTCGCATGTACGGACATTTTGTATGGACATCACAGCTGGTCTGTCGACAGACCGGATTATTGACAAATGTCATCCAAGCGTTTCCTTACCAATCCATCCATATCCAACGTTTAGGACCTGGCCACCCGAACCTTCTCTCGCTCAATTGTGGCCTTGCCCTAACTTAGTGAAGGTCTGATTGAATGGTTGTGCGTGTGTGTGTGTGAGGGAATACTCTCTACACACCATGCACAGACACCCCATCCAGTGAGAAATGGTGCTTGGTGTCTCCAAATCTTGAGATATTTTCCCCCCTTTCCCAATCTAAATAAGGCCCCTCTAAGAAATGCGGCCCATTCCATCTTGTTCCCCTTTGTAGTTCCAATGTTCCTAATCCCACCAACGATGGGTTTCGTGCGAAAGATTCCTTTACACGGGTCACCAATTCGCTCGATGGGCTGCACTCCTCTCAGGCTCCTTGGCTTTTGATCGGGTATTGAACGCGCCATTCCCCGTTCAAAGGAGCGGCTCGTTGAGGAACGAGAGCTGACCGGGAAGACGGTGAGTGCCAAGCTCAATCCTAGGGAGGCATGTAGGAGAGTCAGGCAGTGCGTAGAACCGAGTGGATCGTTCGTTTTTTTCCGCCCCCATCTCATATCACACGGCATTAGTTGAGTGTTTCATAATTTTCTATTGGATTTTCAAGCCACTCTTTTTGCTGGCAGATGTGAGCACGATTAACAACCACCCTTTGAAGGTAGGTAAGCTTTCATCACAAATAAACTTTCCACTTTCTCGAAAGTACGATCGCTGTAGCATTGAAGTATTGGAACTTGTTCTTCCGGAGTCTGGCCCAAAATGGCCATAAATTTTCCGATCACCCTCTTGAACCTCGTTGGAAGAAGATGAAAGGACCCTTCGGTCGGAGGTCCTTTTTATTGAGCGTTTCCACGAGGGAGCCATAAATCAACACTCATCCTTTTCCGTCCTTTTAGTTTGTCAGTCCACTCCATCCTTCAAATATTCTACAGGTTAAATGACGGCCTTAAAACTAACTAAATTGAAGTGAATCGATGCCGCCTCCCAGACGGTATGATGGAACCTCTCGATTGAGGTCGAGCCCCGTCCATTCCATTAACAACCATCATTTTGTACCTTGGAGTTCATTCGTCCCCTCTTTTTTTCGATCTGATTACCAGTCCCTTTTAGCCCCTTTTTCTATCTATTTGTCGGAACATGCAACAACACAGACGAAATGTGTGTTCGTCCTCGATTTGTGTACCAAGTACACATCCATTTGTGATCGTGTTTCCGTGCGGCACATGCACAAAATAGATAAAGCTGAATTCAAAACAACCCTCGATCGACATGTGATCTACTCTCAGAGTACCTGTACCTACATAAGTGGTATTTGTAGCTCTAGAGATAATCTGAGCCACCTGGGTTCAACGTTGCCAATGTTTATCAAATCTTGATACGGTGCAGTTTTCAGGTCAGAAAAATATGTCTCTAAATGAATTGGTGTTCACTCCCCAATTCCATCGCAATATGCACCATAGGTAAAAATTGTCCTCAATTCCTTCAGTACTGGTTGGATCCGTGATTAGAATATAACGTTTCAGTTTTGCATCCGATATGAATTATCGCATATTTGAATAGAATCAAAATGGCTCAAGATGTTAATCCAATTTTGGAGCATGTGTTGCTTTCCCTCGTTCTTCTTTGATTTGGACGCTTTGCACGCTCTGGTGTACCTTATGTGCCTGATGTCCGGGTTGTTGTGTCAGTTCGGCTGGTAGTACGGAAGAGACACCACAAAGGCCAGCGTGTTTGCGTGTGGGTTCTTTATGTTGTCATAATACTCTTTATTCCATCTCCACCCTCGTCTTTGACTCAACGGAATGTAGCGTTCCAAGACAAGATTGCCGAGCACACTTGTCCTGATATGAATGTTATCAATTGGGCTACTTTTCTTGGGACAATTCTACTACACATATCATGGACTCGTGTTCATAGTTCAAACAAAGTGGCGGCTTAGCCAATATAAATGGAATCAATTAGTAACAGGGTGACACAATCAACCGAGGTTAGTTTTGAAATAAAAAAGTTATTGGCAAGAAGAAAATTGGTTTTGCAACGGGGTCAAAATTTGAACAGGTACTTTGGAGGAAGGCCTAAACTTTTACGGAAAACCCTTTAAACTCCCTTCATTTTCATGTCACTCTCAAAAGTTGGAGTCCTCTCTTGGTGACCAAAAATTGAAGCTCCTATGCAAAGATTGACCAATCCCCTCGTTATTCACCGCCTCGACATACGTTTGATGGTAGTTTCGACATAGCTCAACCATTGGGATGAACT
Organism: Tigriopus californicus; assembly: GCF_007210705.1. Taxonomy (NCBI): domain Eukaryota; kingdom Metazoa; phylum Arthropoda; class Copepoda; order Harpacticoida; family Harpacticidae; genus Tigriopus; species Tigriopus californicus. Next base: position 273,056 of record NC_081443.1, read on the forward strand.
CTATGAAAAATGAAATGTGTAAAGGAAAAAAAACCAACGTTAATAAAAGATTACGGATCACCCTGTTCCACATGGGTGGAATCTAACAATATGCAGACAAGAGGAGTGGGTCATAAATTTGTCACAATTTTACCCTCCTCTTCCTCCTCCTCCTCCGCCTCCTCCTCCTCCTCCTGCTTCTTCCTGCTTCCTCCCCCATCCATTTATCCTCCCTGCCTTGGTCGGATCCCTCCTTGACTTACTTACGCACTTCCTTCCTCCTCTTCCATTTACTTGCTTGGTTACTCGTCTAGTATGCCTTCCAAATACTTTGTGGTACCCTCGAAGTTCACTCTCCAGTGCTACTTCTCCTACTACACACTTTGCACGCACAATATTCGCATTTGGTTACTTGGCATACTCAGCTCATACAATCTTGTGGGAAGGAAGAGTTTCTTCCCCATGGCTACAAATCATCCAATCTTTCGTACAATCTATAAATGAGAATCTGCCCCCAATTCAAGATCCGAACGGAAGCGCCCCTAGAAATCCAAGCACAACCCTCAAAAAAGGTAGATATTCTGAAGCCATTGGCAGTCACAGACTCGGGGCCTCAGTTGGTGTCAAGTGTTGGATATGGGTTGTACTTGTCAAGAATAGGACGTGGGCATTGAAGTTTCTTCCTGGTTTGGACATGAGGGACGATCCTTGTTGTTCCATGGGTTCCCAAATACTGAGATTCTCTAGGCAACTGGATTCCTTAAGAAATACTGTAGAAAAGAGCAGGACACCACTTGCCCGGGATAGTTCTTAGTAAAGATTTTTCGTTTTTACTTGTTTGTTATTCCACTTACTTGTGGTACAAGAGGTTCACTCATTGTTTTATTGTGAGAAAAGAAGCCCATGTCGTAGAGCACGAGTATTTTTGCGTATTTTCCTTGGAAATTGGATCCACGTCCGATCAAAAGAGCTAACACGTTTTCGGTCCCAATTGGGTGCGGTTCATTCTGACTTTGAGGATCTAACTTTCTTGTTTGGTGAGCGATCCCAGGTGGTGGTGGTGGTGAAGAAGAAGAAGAAGCAAAGGAAGAAGATCTCACCTGAAATGGAAACTTGTTTTCCCCGAACGTGGTTAGCTCGTTTTGGGACTATCAAAGGGCAAAACTTTGTGACAATTGACCGATCTCGTCATTCATTCATTCGTTCACTGCCACTCGAAAAGCGACGTAGCCGGATATGACGAGGAAACTTGACTTTTTCCCATTCTTGCTTGTGTTCCAGGACGTTGGATCCGTGGAATCAGTGGCACGAGTGGCTCAACCAACGATTGCCTGCTGATCTGACTTGGAGACGAATGTGACAACAGCGGGTGTGGGTGTGTTTTGACGTTTATTTCCATACGATCTGGAGGGATCATGTCTCCTAATTCAGTTGTGGGTTCCAAGTGTTCCTGGTGGTTGAGTGGTGACAACAGACGCAGTTTGGGATCCGGTGGTCCAATGAGTAATGGGAGAGGGTGGAGGCAAATGCTATCGGACAGGCGGATTCTGTTCACGCTTCCTTTTCCTTTCCACACTCCACTTCACTACTTCCTCGTTCTCATCCTCTTTTGTCCCAGATCCTCATCGTTGGTCAAAGGTAAGTCGGCCAAAACTTCTTACTTCCTTCCCCCTCTTCTTCCACTTGTCAAGCCTCTTCAGTGTGTAATACGGATACAATCCAAGAAGGCCACTTCTAGGAGGTACACTTTATTGCGTACATCGGCCAGTCTCACAGCCTGCTGGCGTAACACTTGTCAAGATGCCTGAGCACACTAAGCTCGTTATTTTCTGGACAGCACTCACTTCATTCACCCAATGTTGACCCGGTCACTTCGAAACCCCGTTCCAAGAGGACTGGAAAGAGGGATTACGTGTGAATTGTTGTTGAAATTGTTTTGCCACTTCGACATGTCACTTGTAGTGATAGAGACCTTTCAAGTTAGTCATTTATAACACGTTTCAAATACACCACTTCAAGTATTTTTGGGATGAATGTGCTGTGCTCTCAATTTATGTTTTGAATGCATGTGTTTGCTTTTCCCGGAGTTGTTGTGGAGGTCAAAAGTAACGTTCATTCAAAGAAGAAAGAATGGGATGGCTGTAAAGATATGTTCTCGCTCAACAATGAGATTTATTGGCTGGTAGGATCATTCTTAAAGAAAGAATGAGCTGAGTCATTCTAGTCGAATGACATTAAGCTGGAGAGAAACTGCAATTGAAAATAAGTTGCTGTCCTTTGTCCTGCCAAGAGTTGCACAAAATTCAATTCATGCCCGGTGTAAAGTTTTACACCGTATTTTCAACCTTTTAACAACCAAGGCACAACAATTACGACAAGTATTAGTAAAAAAAGCACTAATCCATTTAAGATATGTGTATCTTTGGACCCTCTTTATCTTTTGATTTTGAGTCGGCTGAAGCCTGACTATGATCTAATGCAGTTTTGGAGTCACAGCCTTCAAGGGCCCAGATGTTGAAAAATGCCATTTCTGAGCATTAGGTAGCTTGGATAGCGAAGGATGTCGAGGACAAAGGCCATATGACCATTTAGGTAGAATTGATAGAAATATTCATTACAGTTTACTTTAAGATTGAGGGGGATTGTTCATCAGACAAGGGTCTGATGTAGTCTAACAATCAACGTAGTTGTAGTTTCCTGTGCCACGGTATGCCTGAGCCCAGTTTTTTAAAGCAAATGAGTGAATCTTAGATCGAGAAAAGGTCATATCTTCTGCATAAGTTGGATCTTTTCTCGATGTAAGATGCATTCCTTGGCTTTCAAAAACTGGGCTCTGAGCTCAGTCTGTCGGATGAAGTGGTACGTTTCACGTCTTTTAATTCAGCCGTCCAGATTTGTTCGTCTGAAACGTAATGGCTTGAAATCAGGGTGACAAATGAGATTCAGGAAGATATGAGGAATTGTCAGTCAAGACCCCCTCCTTAGAAAGTTTTTTTCACCCTCTTGCTAACCCAACTTCAATGACGGCCTTTTTGTCATGTTCAGTGAAATGTCAAGCGATCTGTCTCACTTTGGGGGGGAGGGAGTAAAGGAAGAACTCCATATTGAGAAGGTTGCTTGGCAAGTTCCAACTATTTCATGGCTATGATAGACCCGTCAGTTCAAAGTGGGGCTTTTCTTTGGGCACCATAGAGAGGGGACTGCACGATAGAGTTCCTCTTAGCCCCTCTTTTGAAGATTCTTTAAAGATCTCAGTCACTCACACACTCAACCCTCCTCACTTTTAAGTTTGGTGGATTTTGAAAAATTGTAACACGAAGGGGAAAAACAGAGAGGATGATATTTGCTCTTCGGAGAGAGCTTTGGCTTCCTGGTTCACACTTAGTAGGTGTCAGTTTGAGAGGGCCAGGATAATGTTGTTCCAAATACAATACAACCGATGGGCGTGAATATACTGAAACTAATGTGCATAGAAGATGAGTAGCGAGTAAGAACTTGATCACACCATGATCGCTTCTGGCTCTATCCACATTACAGAAGACGAGTTATATTCAAATGCATTGGTGCATTTGAAGGTTGCATTTGGGAGCACCATCCCAAAATGGTCCACATTGACATTCCACCCGGGATGGGTCAAAAATGATCGATTTGACAACCACTTCGAGTCGGCTTTGGCCGACGACGACTTCAAAAAGCCTTCATCGAAGATCCATTTGAAAGACGGATCTTGTTCAATAAGTAATGGAAGCAGCACTTTTGTGCGATACCGTCTTTGATGACTAGCGCCTTTTTTGCCTCGTTGGCCTTCATTTGGCCTTTATTGAGCCAACTTGTCACTGCCATCTTGAGGCTCCGCTAAAACTGGGTGGTCGTCGGACCATTTATGTGTGTGTTGTACAACCATTTAAAGGACCAGTGTTCACAGCCAAAGCACAATTCGTCCCAAGATCCCTGGGACGCACGGAGGAACACAAACAATCCCAGTATACAGTAATCCAAATGGAAGCCCTCAATCTAGGCCATTGTCTTTGGGTCTCCCGGAACTTGTTGGAGATATTACAATCTACATACTACATACTAAAAGGCTGAAAACCGAGTCGTTATGGAGTGCCCGCCTGTGGTCAGATATGGTTTTCACGCTCTGACTTAAACCAGCCCATGGCCTCTGAAGAGACACATCGGTCATGGCGGGACCACCGCGTGCTTGGAACATTGATAAGGATCCATAACCATGCCGAGGATTATGTGCCCCACAAATTACTTCGCAAGACTTGCAAGAGAAAAGCAAAAGGCTGAGCACAATTTCCAGACCGTCAGTCGAGGCCACAGAGACCCACGCCAGCCACCAAGGATCCGCCCTATGCAAACTTGCCACGCTCAATTCGCCCTATTACCCATTGAAGTCTGCTTTTGTTTGGAGGCGTTTAAGGCCTACCCAAGTGGTGTATCAAACTGAAACTGGCGAATCTGGAGTTTGTCTTATTCTTCTTCGCTCTCGTACATTTCAATTTGGGATAGCATACCTAACACCAGACACTCATAACTCACTTTCTCTAGCCTGAGAACAGAGATTTAAGAACCCAGGAAATATATGGCTCTCAAATTTGGAACAACTCCGAACGTCTGATTATCCTCGCTGCATGCCAAGACGTTTTAGTCTGAAAGCTCCATCTCATTCAACACACTCGTAGGTAACACTTTGCAGATTGCTGACACTTGCTCGTTCTTCACGTTCCACATCTAAATGAACCTCATCGGTATGAAATTACATCTTGGCTCTCGAACATCTCCACTTGTGTATCATATACATGGAACACGTACAACACATATGTAGTGTAAAAAGTGAAAAGGGTTGGGGGCCTTCAAAGACAGAGATGCATACTCGAATTTGGAAACCTTAAGTTGTGTCAGGCTTCGTGCAGCACATTTTATCCCTTCTTTTATCCTGAGTGGCCTTTGCCTAGACTGGCAATTCTCTCTTCTCCACTAAAATCCATGTTTATGGGTCACATGTGAGTGGAATTTCAATCTCTAAATCCAGATCTTGGGGCCTTCATAACTTTTATTAGCAATCCAGAGTCTTTTTTAGCACCAAAGGGAGCCACGTCACAAGATTAATGGACTTTGGGATCCTGTTGCGAAATGGGCTATTTTTAGTGGGTATTTTTGAAAATTTGATGAAAGAGATCCAATTTAATTATTCGATATTTTCACCTAAGGTTAGACGAGCTTATTTTTCGCGACAATTACCAAGAAGATCATTCAAGTTTCGTGGAAGGTATTAAAACAAAAAGTGAAGGCATTAGTTCTGAGTCCCATCAGCTTGGGCCAGTATAATAAAAATCTGCGCAACTTAACATGAACCTTTTGCCTTCTTGGCTGGTTGAAGCTTAGGCCTAGCAAGACAATTTCAAGGGTCATCGTCTTTAATTTGATCGTCCTTCATGCATATGGGCCTTTTTATTAGGCTTCAGGCATTCACCGGGAATTCCGTCATGATTACCCTCAAAAGGCGAACTAAAATGAAAACATTTTTTTATTTCTTTACCTTAAGAGATCCAAAGTTAATTCTTTCAATGGTAACTTTAATGAATACTATTGACTATGACAATAATTTATCACGAAAATGAGACATCTATTTCTGAGGCATTTGTCTCATCAAGCATCTCGAAAAACAAATTGTAAAGTCAAATCCGACAGTGCACGCATGGCGTTTTGTGAGTTCAATGCCACTGTTTTGCATTTATTGAGGTTATTACTCTTCATGGCATCATGGCCTCTCGAAATTCCTCAGCCATAAAAATGAGCTCTCGAGGTTAGCAGGGAATGTCCTTGATGCCATTGTTGCTATTGCTGCTCTTCATTCGGTGCTCATAGAGTTCTAGAGTAATCCCAGACGTCATTGCCAAGTTTGGGGGTGTTTTTTGGGGCTGCCAGGAAATTTGAGGCTGTCATAAAAGCAGTTATGAGAAAAGTCTCACTTGACTGGGGCCAGAAATTGGCCGCAGACAAAGATATCCAATAAGGCGGATCCCCCGGCACATTCAGTGAAAGCCCCCCCCCCCAATTGGGCCTCATCATTGGTCAACTTTGATACGCCTTGCACTGCATATGAAGCAACTTGCACCCGATTAAACATGCATGTTCGACTCAATGCCTCATGATTCGCATCGATTCAATGCTACGGAAATCGTTAAGGTTGGCTCAAGTGATCTGATATTCAAAAACAAATTAGTNCCCCCCCAATACCAAAAAGTTACTTCATTTCCCGAGCCAAGGCGCGAAGGTGCCAGGCCCAAGGGAATGTGCCTCCTCAAACTTATCCTCAATGGATATCACGTCGATGTTCAGTGCTATTAGTTGGGTTTATTGGGCCTCATCATTGGTCAACTTTGATACGCCTTGCACTGCATATGAAGCAACTTGCACCCGATTAAACATGCATGTTCGACTCATTTCCTCATGATTCGCATCGATTCAATGCTACGGAAATCGTTAAGGTTGGCTCAAGTGATCTGATATTCAAAAACAAATTAGTGCTCCAAAAATAAAAGTTGTTGATCCAGACCCATTGTGCTCGTTCACACATTGTCATTGCCCATTCGAGCGGAAGTCTTTTTTCCACTTGGTTCATTTTCGGGTCATCTTAATTTCCTCTTCGGAAAATGCATGAGCAATTAGGCGTGCAACAACTCGAATCACTCGTTGATTTAGCCGTTTATTTGTATCAAGAAGACATGAAAAAGAAGTTTGCAAAGACGTCTTGCAACTCCTGAGCCCAGTTTTATAAAGCAAAGGAGTACATCTTAGCTTGAGAAAAGATCTAACTTAAGTTGCATAATGGAACCGTTTTTGGTCTAAGTTTCACTTGTTCGTTTTAAAAAAAGTGGCCTCTAACCAACACCCGCAAATCCCATGAAATGTATCAACATTTTTTTATAGCTTTGAACATGTTCGATCGACACGAAGTTAGCCATCAACTAATTTGAAATAGTAAGAGCGTTGTACGAGAATAAATCGAGCTAATCTCTTCATGTTATGAACGAAGTTCTAGCGCCTTTAAACACAACAAAGTTGACCCCATTAGAAAACGTGAGTCTTTTCCTGAACATACCTTAATGCAAAAAAACAGGTACCAATTAACATGTCATCATAAAACTTCCAGTTGCGACAAAATTTTGAATGCAATTGATATGTGTAAAAATTCAAATTCAAATGCTCATAATTGACTGTAGCGTCACGTAAAGTTACAGTACAGAAATAAAGTACGTTAAGTTTACTTCCGAACCGATGAACATTATACCTTATTGTCAATTTTGCTTTGACTCCAAATAGACCCGTAAATCGACGCGAACGTCAAGTGAATGATTGGCTAAGGTTACGGGAGCCAAGAATTTAGTAAGACATCAAGAAGTTAAAGACTGTCTTTTCATGTTTTGCCCTAATTAGTGGCTAGAATGTCGTTTCATCTCCGTCTTTCAACTTTGGCCTTTTTGGTATCTCGTATCATCTTGTCGGCGAGGACCACATGTATGATGGCAAGAGTTCCTTGGTTGATCGATGGAGGCTCCTTTTTGATCATCATCATTTCATCACTTCTTTTACTTCTTCTCCATGATCTCTCTTTTTTATCGTCACTGAAACTAGTGTAAAGAGAAGTTCCACGAACATATGGAACACTGAAGCCTCAAGCCTCGAGGTGAGGGGGGGGTAGGTTTAATAGCGAGAAACGCGCTTTTGGCCTTTATTTGTCTGTCAAGATCAACCTTGAGGGCCACTTGAGAGCTTGTCGATTCAACCTGGAGAAGTGGAGAAGGTCTGAAAGGTTAGGCTACTTACAAGACCACCGGTACATTGGTACTTTGAATACTCAAGGTCTTCTTGAGACCAAGATTCGACTGCATTGAGAAATGTCCTATTTCTTGTGTGCATTGTATGCACAGGGTACACAAGGCCAAGCATGTCTACAGCGTACTCAAAACATGAATGTACTACGTCCTGTAAAGCTGGTGTATTTCGATTCAAAGTCTTCATTCAAGAAAAAAGAGCGCACATGCGAGCGAAAGAGCCTCTTGTCATCAATCTTTTTATGATGAACCTGGAGAAGTGAGAGAGCCTAGCATTAGACCATGGATAACTCGATCTTTGGAACATGTTATTTGCAGTTGTGGGCTTTTGGATCGTCACGAATGGGAAAGCGCAGGCAAATATAGGGGCTCATAGGTAAATCATAAGAAACCAAGATTGGTGTTATGAGGAGGATTGGATACTGTTTAGCATTTTCGTCCCGTCAAGCACAGAATAGTTCTTATCCACATGGCTGGGAAGCGTTTAGCGTTATCGACAAGTCGAGCCGAAATTAGGTTTTCAAGTCGTCC